>NC_134486.1:307749347-307856847 GCF_040206685.1 Ascaphus truei | reverse complement strand
TTCCCTTTTAAATATAGGCACCATATTTTGCTTGATGCCAAACTTGTGGTACGGAGTCTGTGGAAATGGAGTCCTTGAATAATAAATGTATGTAATGGAGTGTTCACCACAAACAGGGTGCGACCGCGGGGCCGAGGTGGAGATTGAATAGACCGACCTCCAGCCGAGAGAGTGCGTCCGGAGTGTAGGTTGGTAGTTGGTAGTCGGGTCAGGGTTGGAGAAGTCGGGATCGTCGTAGGTACTTGCCATGTCAGGGTTGGAGAGGTGTGGATCGTCGTAGGTAATGCCAGGGTCAGGAGTAGAGAGGTAAGGAGTCCAGATGCTAGCCAAGGTCAGACACGGAGAGAGACAAGTACTAGGAAACAAGGTAGAAGACAAGGAGGCAGGTATTGAAGTAAGCACTTCTCATGAATGAAGTCTCAGCCATCTTGCCAAGGGGCTGACTGAGCATATATACATATCCAGGAACCAATAGGAAGCCTGCAGTGAGGAGGGCTCAGCAGTAGGTAGTCCTGTGACAGGTGGAGGAGGACTCCGCAGCGGCCGTGGTGTGATGCCAAGAAGTCAGGCTCTGCTTACTTGTGCGTGTGCCACCCACAGCAATTTCCTGTGCGCTGTGCACCGCCGACGCCATCACCGGGGTGGCGACCGGAGGCGGGGCCAGCAGCACCAGTCTCTCCATTTGCGCAGCGCCTGCATGTGGGGCGGGACTGATGGGCGAGATCTGTGATGCCACGGAACATGCCGGGGAGAGAGGCCTCCCCGAGGTAACTGGTCACGGGCTGTGGTAAGCTTGCCCTGCAAGGTGCGCGACACAGTCCATCACAGATCCTTACAATATTATGTTATGGCAATGATGGAACCAAATCTACAGAGAAGATTCTTCTACTGTCAGAATAAGAACTTACATGCGACATAACCTTTTCTAAAGAAGAATCCTCCCTCCTTCCTACACCACTTTCTTAGCCATGCATTAATCTTGTAATATTTGTGAAAATATAACCTTGGAAGTCCTTGCCTTAAGCTTGTGACCTAGATCCCTGAAATAATTTTTTAGGACCCTCCATCTTTCTTTAACTTTGTAATTGGTACCAACATGTATCAAGACCGACGGGTCAGTCCCAGCCCCACTCAACAATCTGCCTTCCCGATCCACAATGTGCCAATTTCAAGCACCTATGAGACAAACTGTCTCGTTTATGTGGTCACGGCAACAGATTTTCCTATCTACCCTCCTAATAATGGAGTCACTTCCTACATTACCTTGTCTTGATTTCGGAGTCTCTTCCAGCCTAGCCATTCCTGTCCTGAGTCCCCCAATATCTTCACTATCTTCAATATTTTAACTCGAGGTTAATTGAACTTCCTTATAACACACATCAAAACACACACACACACACACACACACACACACACACACACACACACACACACACACACACACACACACACACACACACACACACACACACACACACACACACACACACACACACGCATATGGGGCCATAGCTATAGACAAGTACATTTTCCTCAAAATGTGGTGGGGCATGCATACTAAGTAAAGGAGCAAGGGAAATAGTAACTTTTAAATGAGGAAGATGAAAATGAGTCATGTCTTCATGGAAACTTTTGCATGTCATGGTGGATAAATATAGGATGGACATGAATCAAAAGCATATGAATAGCACTTGACAATTTATTTTACCATTATCAAAAAAAGAACAAACATTTTGATGATTTTGCCTTTGAAATTACTTCTTCATGAATCACAATGTTAGTTCTTCTTTGACGTGGCTAATGTACAGATACTATTTGGATTTTTAATTGACAATGATTGTGTTTACCTTGCATATCCACAATATTTGAGATTCGTGACTTAGCTACTGACTCCTTCAAGTGCCTTAGAAAATGAGAGCAGTGAAGTGAGGGCTGTTTGGTGCAGAACAGGCGAGAACAGAAGAGGTCACCTGGTGGGGTGGAAGAGAGTATGAATGGGAGGAAGGTGGTGGAGAAAGGTCCATAGGCAGAGTTTCATGTCTCTGTCCTCTAACATGTCATACTGGTGTCAATTTACTGGAGAGAGCTTTTACAATTTTCTCCACCAGTGATGACTTTTCTGTGTCCTAGAAGAACAGATATAACGGACAATTTGTGCTGCACTTTATAGTGTAACAAATTGATATTTATTTCAATAACGTATGGCACTAAATTCCCCTCATAATGTCACAATACATAATGTTATTGTTGTTTGTTACTTATGTATAATGAAGAGCAACAAAATACTCCATAAAGTAGCAAGGAGCTCTCTTGGAAAAAGTAAATTCCTATTATTGCATTATGTATACTGCCAACATCTGATCTCTTCGAAAAAAGCCTTCATTAGACCCGGATTGCATGGCGAATTACAGTCCTATATCAAACCTTCCTTTCCTGGGAAGGTTGTTGAGAAAGTGGTGGCAACCCAACTGCAAACATGCAATCCATGAAATATATGACCCATTCCTATTCAGGATTCAGAAGATGGCATGGTACTGAAATAGCTCTGGGTTATGTGCTTAATGATCTCCTGATGGCGAGAGACAGAAGTGACTGTTCAATCTTAGTACTCCTTGACCCCTCTGCAGCATTTGATACTGTGGACCACAGGATCTTAATGGAGCACTTGAAGGATTTCTGTGGTCTGGGTGGCACAGTTCTCAGCTGGTTCAAATCCTTTCTCTCTGCCAGTCCAGAGAGTATCTTCAGGAGTGTACTCCTCTGCAACCAAGCCCCTGTCATGTGGAGTGCCACTGGAGTCTATCCTATCTCCTATGTTGTTCGCAGTGTACATGCAGCTACTAGATGATATAATCAGATAGAATGGACTTGGTTATTACTGCTATGCAGATGATAATCAACTCTACTAGTACTTTCTACTAGGCACTAAGGACCCTTTATCAGTCTTCAACAGATGTGTATCTGAGCTCCTAGAGTGGATGAGTTCCTGTTGGTTGAATCCTGACAGAAGTGCTTGTGGTGGATGCTTACAGTCAGAAGACAACACGATTGCACGTCAGTCAACACACTGGCCTTAAGCTTGTGGGCTCCCAGCTGCTAAACTCTGTCCGTGTGGGGAATCTTGGTGTTGTCCTTGACTGTGACTTGACACTTAAACATCAGGTGTCAACCATGATCAAATGTTCATTCTTCCACTTAAAGAACATAGCCAGGATTAAGCACTTGATCCCTCCAGAGGACTTTACTACGCTTGTCCATGCTTTTGGGCTACTGCAATGCACTCTATCTGAGTCTTCCGGAAACAGAGCTGCGCTGCCTGCAGCTGGTGCAGAATGCTGTGGCCAGGTTGTTAACTAACCAGACCCATTCTTTGACACA
This sequence comes from Ascaphus truei, assembly GCF_040206685.1. NCBI lineage: Eukaryota > Metazoa > Chordata > Amphibia > Anura > Ascaphidae > Ascaphus > Ascaphus truei. The sequence goes on along the minus strand of NC_134486.1, from coordinate 307,853,469 downwards.
TGACACCTATTCCTCAGTCTCTGCACTGGCTGCCTGTAAAATGGCAAATTTATTTAAAGATTGGCAAGTTAACATTTAAAGTACTACATGACCAGGTTTCCAGCTATCTGAAAAAAGCTTCTAGTTCCCTATACTCCCATTTGCTCACTTTGATTTGCAGATGAAGGACTCCTAACTGTTTTCAGAATCTCCTTGACTTCATTAGGGGCCAGAGATTTTAGCCACGCTCCTGGCACTCTTTGGAAAAATCTACCTCATACAGTTCGAGAGACCCCCTCTCTGGAAATCTATAAAAACAGGCTCAAGACCTGCCTGTTTACCCAAGCATTTAATTAATGAACCACAACCTTTCCGGCTTTTAATAGCTACAGTTCTGTCCCATCCTGTATTGTATCTTTCCTTGTGTTTTGTCTAGTTTATAGCCTTAAGGGGCCTATGCTATAAGTGTTCATAAGCCACTTATCCAGCACTTATCGGCCTAAAAGACTACAACGATTCTGAAAGTGTCGATAAGTGGGCGATAACAGACTGAATCTCCCAAAAATGTATCCTTCAAAAAAAAAATCGCAGAGTGAGCGGTGATAAGCCAGTTATCGGCAGGTTCTGAAACTCGTGCAATTCTAGTAGCCGTGATTAGCTTATCGAGGCCTATCGCGGCTCTGGTATGGCGAGTTTCTCGAAAAATCCTCACACCAGGAAAAGTTGGGTGAGAACCTGCTGATAGCGGCAAGACGGAAATGATTCCGGGGGTCTCCATAGCTGGTACCCATTAATATCAGCACCGGAGACCCCCGGCATGAATCCCATGCAATAAAAATGCATTTATAGTCAACTTCATTACCTTAGCAGCTAATTGCTAAGGCAATGAAGGGGTATACCCCTCCTGCTACCCACCAAGGGACAAATACCCCTTGACCAACCCCCGCTACCGACAATAAACACTAATACCCACCTCCTCTAACACAACATGATTGATACTTGAGGCTGCGGGTGTCCGTGGGTCCTCAGGTGGTCACTACAGGTGTCTGTGGCCCCTCGGGTGGTCCCTGAGGGTCCCCGCTGGCCTGTAGTACCAATCCTGTGTCCCAATTTTTTTTACCAATACATTTAAATAAATACACCCTCCTCTGCCCCCCCTTTCCCCCACACATACAGTACTGTAATGGGCAAAATAACTATTATCCAGATATGGATAATAGCTCATTTGCACATTATTAAATCAAACATTAGCCAGCCATCATCAATAAAGTAAATACATCTTTCTACTTACCCCTGAAATCATAAAGGGCATCCTCACCAGCATACTGTAGGGCCATGTCCTCCATTTCCAGAAAGAATACAATAAATAATTCAATATAATGGCCCCTAACCCCTTAAGCACCTTGGTGGTTAAAAACCGCTAATGTAATTAAGCGGTTATCCCACCCTCCCCCGCTACCCACCCGGGAGACCTAAGCACCCACCCTTAGACCACTGTACCCATTGATTGGCATATTGGTACGTCATACCCATATAATATGGGCATGATAAGACACTATAGCACTCAATGGTCACCCTAATAAAAAAGCCTCAATGCCAAAAATACACTATTATAAAACATATACACAAGCACCTAAACACCACAATTCAAGACATAAAAACACTAGTCAACCAATTCAATAAATTAAAGCACTAGCCAACAAATCAAAGAATTAACTTTAAATACTAGCCAACAAATCAATTAATTAATTGTAAAGACTAGACAACAAATCAGTCAAAAGATATTCAATCCGCGCTCTTGCTTCCTAAGGCAATTTTTCAAATAAGTTCTCTCTCTCCTCATGCAGCTCCTGTGACATGGAGATCTTCCCCTCACTCCAAAAAAACGTCCACCGCTGGAAACCTCCGTCGGTGGACCAAATACCCAAGAAAGAGAACACAGGATCACACCAAGGTAAGGAAAATTGTATTAAACAAGTGTAAATAGCAAACAAGTAGTAACTTACATATAAGTAAAATTCAGTCCATGTATGAATCAGTCAAGCTCCTTGATACATCGGCAGTGCTGTGCCGTCCCGGAACGGCAAAAATCAGTGATGAGGACAAGGGGGCTTACTTCATATGGGTATCACAACGGCGCATGAACCCGGAAGCGAGCTGTCATAAAGTGCGACCGGTAGGAAAGAAGGTCCAGGCACTCGGTCTTTGCAAAAAAAAGAAATATTTAATCCAGCAAAAAATGCAACGTTTCGACTGTGTATAAGCAGTCTTTGTCAAGGTGAGAGCTCACCTTGACAAAAACTGCTTATACGCAGTCGAAACGTTGGATTTTTTGCTGGATTAAATATTTCTTTATTTGCAAAGACCGAGTGCCTGGACCTTTCTTCCTACCTATGTGATTCCTTGGGGATTTTGCAGGACTGTCCCCCTTGGCCCGTGGGCACCGACAAGTTATATCATCATTATTGTATTGATTGTGTGCCAGATCACCTATCTCTTATAAAGTGCGACCGGCTAAGTCCCAGCACGTGGGACTGAAACTTACCAGACCAGCACTGCCCCTATCTATTCCACTGCACTGCCGATGTGTCGAGGAGCTTGACTGATTCATACATGGACTGAATTTTACTTATATGTAAGTTACTACTTGTTTGCTATTTACACTTGTTTAATACAGTTTTCTTTACCTTGGTGCGGTCCTGTGTTCTCTTTCTTTGGTAAACAACATATCAATTAATTAATAAAACAACTAGGCAGGACATCAATTAAAACCAGTAGCCAACAAAATAAATCATTAAATAAAACCGCTAAACAATATGAAAATTAAATAAATAACAAGCCATCAAAATTACAAACAATTTAAGCCAAACAATAAACATCAAACTACAAAACAACAATCAATAGAAAATAAGCTTTAGCCAAAAAGTTAATTCACTGTCACTGTATTGATCTGGACCCTAAACGGGAACAGATTAATACATTATCAGTCAACGGACAATGAAAAACATAAAAATAAAAATATACAATCAAAAAACCTGAAAAAGACATTTAAATACATACAATATTTTTCTTACCTTTCGAAGCGTTGGCCCTCCGAATTCCGGTGTTTCAGGAATCTCTCGCACTGTGACGTCATCTAAGTCAATGCAACGCCATCCACCTTCAAGATCCGGAACAGGTAACAAAATTCCCTTAAAGCAGGGCTGCACAACACGCGGCCCGCGGGCCGCATGCGGCCCGCCTGGCCTCTCTGTGCGGCCCTCAATGAAATTTAAAAAAAAAAAAAAACTTTGAAAAAAAAAAAAAATTCGAAAAAAAAACTTTGAAAAAAAAAAAAAAACTTTGAAAAAAAAAATAGCGCCGATTCCCTGCACCCAGCACCTGGAGCTTCTGTCTAGTTCATTACCTCACCCGTGGCCGCATAAGGTAGGGACCCGTGGGACCAGGGAGATGCGGGGGAGAGAGGGGGCAAAGAAGCTTTGGGGGGGCGAGGGAGATTGGGGATGGGGGGAGGTTGGGGGGGGGGGGTGCCACGAGGCAGGGGTGGGGGCCGCCACGTGCCCTCCCGCTCTCCCGCTGTAACTCCCCATCCGGCACCCAGACTCTCCCTCTGGCCCTCCCTCCTGCACCCCGGCAGTGTGGTCGCATAGGCAGGGAGTGGGACCCGTGGGACCAGAGAGAGATGGAGATGCGGGGGAGAGAGGGAGATTGGGGGGGCAAAGAAGCTTGGTGGGGCGAGGGAGATTGAGAGATGGGAGATGCAGGGGGGGGAGAGATGGGAGATGCAGGGGGGGGGAGAGATGGGAGATGCAGTGGGGGGGGAGAGATGGGAGATGCAGAGGGGGGGGGAGAGATGGGAGATGCAGAGGGGGGGAGAGATGGGAGATGCAGGGGGGGGGGAGAGATGGGAGATGCAGAGGGGGGGGAGAGATGGGAGATGCAGGGGGGGGAGTGAGATGGGAGATGCAGGGGGGGGAGAGATGGGAGATGCAGAGGGGGGGGAGAGATGGGAGATGCAGGGGGGGGGGAGAGATGGGAGATGCAGAGGGGGGGGGGAGAGATGGGAGATGCAGAGGGGGGGAGAGATGGGAGATGCAGGGGGGGGAGTGAGATGGGAGATGCAGGGGGGGTAGAGATGGGAGATGCAGAGGGGGGGGGAGAGATGGGAGATGCAGGGGGGGGGAGTGAGATGGGAGATGCAGGGGGGGGAGAGATGGGAGATGCAGGGGGGGGGGGAGAGATGGGAGATGCAGGGGGGAGAGATGGGAGATTCAGAGGGGGGGGAGAGATGGGAGATGCAGGGGGGGGAGTAAGATGGGAGATGCAGGGGGGGGGGAGAGATGGGAGATGCGGGGGGAGAGATGGGAGATGCAGGGGGGGGGGAGAGATGGGAGATTCAGAGGCGGGGGGAGAGATGGGAGATGCAGAGGGGGGGGGGGAGAGATGGGAGATGCAGGGGGGGAGTGAGATGGGAGATGCAGGGGGGGGAGAGATGGGGAGAGATGGGAGATGCAGGGGGGGGGAGAGATGGGAGATGCAGGGGGGGGGGAGAGATGGGAGATGCAGGGGGGGAGAGATGGGAGATGCAGGGGGGGGAGAGATGGGAGATGCAGGGGGGGAGAGATGGGAGATGCAGAGGGGGGGGGGAGAGATGGGAGATGCAGGGGGGGGGAGAGATGGGAGATGCAGGGGGGGAGAGATGGGAGATGCAGAGGGGGGGGAGAGATGGGAGATGCAGGGGGGGGAGAGATGGGAGATGCAGGGGGGGGGGAGAGATGGGAGATGCAGGGGGGGGGGAGTGAGATGGGAGATGCAGGGGGGGAGAGATGGGAGATGCAGGGGGGGGAGAGATGGGAGATACAGGGGGGGGAGAGATGGGAGATGCAGGGGGGGGGGAGAGATGGGGAGAGATGGGAGATGCAGGGGGGGGAGAGATGGGAGATGCAGGGGGGGGGAGAGATGGGAGATGCAGGGGGGGGGAGTGAGATGGGAGATGCAGGGGGGGGAGAGATGGGAGATGCAGGGGGGGAGAGATGGGAGATGCAGGGGGGGGGAGAGATGGGAGATGCAGGGGGGGGGAGTGAGATGGGAGATGCAGGGGGGGGAGAGATGGGAGATGCAGGGGGGGGGGGAGTGAGATGGGAGATGCAGGGGGGGAGAGATGGGAGATGCAGGGGGGGGAGAGATGGGAGATACAGGGGGGGGAGAGATGGGAGATGCAGGGGGGGGGGAGAGATGGGGAGAGATGGGAGATGCAGGGGGGGGAGAGATGGGAGATGCAGGGGGGGGGAGAGATGGGAGATGCAGGGGGGGGGAGTGAGATGGGAGATGCAGGGGGGGGAGAGATGGGAGATGCAGGGGGGGAGAGATGGGAGATGCAGGGGGGGGGGAGAGATGGGAGATGCAGGGGGGGGGAGTGAGATGGGAGATGCAGGGGGGGGAGAGATGGGAGATACAGGGGGGGAGAGATGGGAGATACAGGGGGGGGAGAGATGGGAGATGCAGGGGGGGGGGAGAGATGGGGAGAGATGGGAGATACAGGGGGGGGGGGAGAGATGGGAGATGCAGGGGGGGAGAGATGGGGAGAGATGGGAGATACGGGGGGGGAGAGATGGGAGATGCAGGGGGGGGAGAGATGGGAGATGCAGGGGGGGGGAGAGATGGGAGATGCAGAGGGGGGGGAGAGAGATGGGAGATGCAGGGGGGGAGAGATGGGAGATGCAGAGGGGGAGAGATGGGAGATTCAGAGGGGGGGAGAGATGGGAGATGCAGGGGGGGGGGAGTGAGATGGGAGATGCAGGGGGGGAGAGATGGGAGATGCAGGGGGGGGAGAGATGGGAGATGCAGGGGGGGAGAGATGGGAGATCCCGGTGGGGGAGAGATGGGAGATGCAGGGGGGGGAGAGATGGGAGATGCAGGGGGGGGGAGAGATGGGAGATGCAGAGGGGGGGGAGAGATGGGAGATGCAGGGGGGGGAGAGATGGGAGATGCAGTGTGGGGAGAGATGGGAGATGCAGGGGGGGGAGAGATGGGAGATGCAGGGGGGGGAGTGAGATGGGAGATGCAGGGGGGGAGAGATGGGGAGAGATGGGAGATGCAGGGGGGGAGAGATGGGAGATGCAGGGGGGAGAGATGGGGAGAGATGGGAGATGCAGGGGGGGAGAGATGGGAGATGCAGGGGGGGGAGAGATGGGAGATGCAGGGGGGGAGAGTGATGGGAGGTGCAGGATGATGATGAGGTGCTGGAGGAGAGACGATGATGATGATGATTTTACCCGTGCGGCCCAATTTTTTTTTCCTTGGAGCATTTCGGCCCTCCGCACTTTACGAGTTGTGCAGGCCTGCCTTAAAGTGACATCACATACTTTGAACTAATGTTAACTATCACATGGTACAGCAACCAATGGGATTGTCTTCAATCCCATTGGTTCTAATACCATGTGATATAGCCTTGTGGTTTGAAGGATGTAACATACCTCCCTTGGAGATAACGTCACATCCTTCACCAAAAAAAAAGAGGCGGGCACATGATACAGTGAAAAATTGTGTTTAAGGCGCTATTTAGTATAAAGAAAAAATATATAAATTTACTAATAAAGTGAAAAATATATAGATAGCTGCCTAAGTGAAGTGGAGACCTCACAGCTCCACCAAAGTGACTAAAAAAAGGAGGAGGAGACACTCAAGTACATATGAATGAAAAGAAGTCAAGTGGTGTACCAAGTTTCCTCAAAAGGAAAAAATACAACAAGGTAAAAAACAATATACTAAAAATATTTTATTAAAACAAACATAAAAATATATTACACAAGACACATAAGACACATTCCCTGACTAAGTAGATAAACCTGTGACTTGATTGTTCTTAAGCCCGCTATTAGGGCATATAAACCACACTGAAAAAGATATTGGTGACAGGTTTCATAGATTGAAACCTATTCCAATGTATAACAACTAGTTGCTTCTAGCCAGCAAAGAAAATACATAACAAAGCATAGGACTGCAGTTGCAACTCAGTATAAATGTCCACCAGTATAAAAGGAAAAGCAGTGTAACTTCCTTTTGAAATAGTTTATCTAATTAGTCAGGGAATTTGTCTTGTGTAATATTTTTTTAGTTTGTTTTAATAAAATATTTTTAGTATATTTTTTTTTACCTTGTTGTATTTTTACCTTTTGAGGAAACTTGGTACACCACTTGACTTCTTTTCATTCATATGTACTTGAGTGTCTTCTCCTCCTTTTTTGGGGGCACATGATACAGCATCCAATCAGATTGGAGCTGTACCATCTGACCTGAAAATGTGACGTCACAGGGCATATGTAAAGCCTTGACGTCTCATTTTACCTCAAGAAGCAGACGTGACAACATCGTGTTGAGGATTTACCGTGGGGCTATGGATTGACAGATGAAGATAGAAGATTACAGAAAAGATAGAAATAATTACAGATAAAGAAAGAAGAAGGTGATACAAGATTAAAGAAAGAAGAATTTTGTTACCTGTTCCGGATCTTCAAGGTGGATGGCGTTGGATTGACTTAGATGACGTCGCGTACGAGAACTTCCTGATATGCTGGGATTCGGAGGGCCAACTCTTCTAAAGGTAAGAAAAATATTGAATGTATCTAAATGTCTTTTTTTCAGGTTTTTTGATTGTATATTTTTCTTTTTATGTTTTTCATTGCCCATTGGCTGATAATATATTAATTTGTACCCCTTTAGGGTACAGATAAATACAGTGATAGCCAATGCATTTTTTGACAAATGTTTTTTTTTTTCTATTGATTGTTGTTTTGTATTTTCTGTTTATTGTTTGGCTTAAATAGTTTGTAATTTTGATGGCTTGTTTTATTTGGATTTTCAGATTGTTTAGCGTTTTTATTTAGTGATTAATTTTGTTGGTTACTAGTTTTAATTGATATGTTGCCTAGTGGTATTATTAATGAATTGATTTGTTGGCTAGTGTTTAAAATTAATTAATTGATTTGTTGGCTAGTGTTTTTAGTTATTTAATTGGTTGGTTAGTGCTTATGTCTTGAATTGTGGTGTTTATGTACTTGTGTATATGTTTTATTATTGTGTATTTTTGGCCTTGAGTCTGTTTTATTAGGGTCTCTGAGTACTATAGTGGCTTATTATGCCCATATTATATGGCTATGATGTACCACTATGCGAATCAATGGGTACAGGGTGGATATAGTGGGTCTGAGATGGAAGGATAGGCCTCCCTGGTGGGTAGTGGGGGAGGGTGGGTTAACCCCTTAATTACTGTAGCGGTTATTAACCGCTAAGGTGATTAAGGGGTTAGGGACCATTAGATTGATTTATTTATTGTATTCTTTCTGGCAACGGAGGACATGACCCTACAGTATGCTGACGAGGATGTCCTTCATGATGGCAGGGGTACGTAGAAAGGTTTATTTACTTTATTTATGCTGGCTGGCTATTGTTTGATTTAATAATGTGCAAATGAGCTATTATCCATATCTGGATAATAGTTATTTTGCCCATTACAGTACTGTATGTGTTGGGGGGTGGGTGGGGGGAGGGGGTGGGCAGAGGAGGGTGTATTTATTTAAATGTATTGGTAAAAATTGGGACGCAGGATTGGTACCACATGCCAGCAGGGACCCATGGGCACAACCCGAGGGCCCCGGGACACCCATGGGGACCAACTGAGGACCCCATGACACCCACGGGACCAGCCAATGGCCCACAGACACCCGCAAGGACTTCTGAAGAACCCCCGGACACCCGCGGCCTCTGGTATCAATCATGTGGGGGTAGAGGAGGTGGGTATTAGAGTTGTTGTGTTTTTAATGTTTATTGTAGGTAGCAGCTGTTTTAATATACATTTTGTTACTAGTGTAGATGAGCAGGGGGTCTCCGGAGCAGAACCGCGTTGATGTGAGGTCCGGGGACCCCCTGCTTCCTGAGATACAGACCCCATTATGGGGTACCGGTATCTCCTTTTGGGCGAGATTTGCGCAGGGAGAGGCGGCTCTCTCTGAGCAGCTCTCTCTGCAGCTGAAAGGAATCGCCGGGTAAGGCCTTTTCAGAGAGGTAAGGCCTTTTCAGAGAGGCGATCATCACGTCGCCGGCTACTCGCCCGTTTTGTGAATTTTGCTATCACAGGTAATCTAGGCTTTCTGAATACCGTGATAGCAACGCTCACAAATACGGTGAATTAAATGGGCCGGCAATTTTTTTTTTATGAACGTTTAGTGCCTAGGCCCCTTAATGTTATTTTCTTTTCCCCTTTTTGTAACTGAAGTGCTTTGAGGCCCATTGTGAGCAAAGCGCTATATAAATAAAGTTATTTATTATACACATTATAACATTTACATTTAAAGACTTTGTTTTTACAAATATGCCTTGATGTCCCAAATCACTTCTAAGCAACACAGTTAGAAGGAATGTCTGAATTGCAGCATTGATTCTAAATCCAACTTGTCAGCACATCCTTTTGTAGGCAGCCATAGTCAGGGGAGCGCTAATGGTAAACTCTGGGTGAAAAGAAAAGCTAGTCTTTCACCACGCCTCTTATGATCCATCTCTAATTAGTTCTCTCAGTTCAGGAGGTGGTCCAGCTGTGCAAATTTATAGCTAGGCTGAGGGGATCACCTTCTTTATCCTGTTGTACTATTACTTTTGGGATAACCCTTGTGGTACTGAAGGGTGACTATCTTGATCTGCTCTTCATCATTTTAGAAGTGTGCCGTTAAATATGTGTTTTGCAATGTTATTAGTTGTTAGTGATTTTCCTGCCTCGTGCTTTATTTGATAGCTGTCTTCTGTTGATTGTGTTGCATTGTCCAAGAGCTGAAAAGAGAAGTAATCTCTATAAAACGGAGCCTTAACAGCCGGATAATACATGTGAAAATCTTGACATAAATGAGCACCAAATAAATAATATACTTACTAATTTGACATATCATTATGTTCACAGTCACATAGCTCACTCAGGACCCAGAAATATTGGAATTAGTGTCCATTAAAAAGAAGCAGCTTAATGGGAATGCAGAAAAAAAAAATTTCATTGTAAAAACGTCTGTTTTAGAGTAATGGTACAAAACCGAATTACCAAAGAATCACAAATACAGTGTTCACTTAACCACAAGGGCTGCACACAACCCTCTGCCAGAGTCAAAAGCCAAGCTATTATATTCTGTATCAAAAGTCACTGTACAAAACCTTACATGATATTAATGGGACACAATCAGCCCTTAGGAAACATATACCCTTCATTATGTTGGGGCCTGGATCTTTAGCTTGCATGGATCATTCAGCAGGATTACAATTTGAACATTTTGTTCCAAAAGTGCAAAAATGTGAGTTTATGTCCTCATATGTGCATTGTACCTGTCTAATTGGAACATATAACGATATTTCCACTAATTTGGAAGGCACGGTCCCAATTCTGCTAAGTAACAAAGAATGTCAGTAAACATTAATAAATAATTAACATTAATAAATATATACGTTATATATAATATTCTATAGGTATGCACAATCACAGTATCCACGTGTGGCAAGGAGTGGTAGAGAGAATATATTACACAGAGGCCTATTCCATATATTTAGAAGGTGCAGTTTTCACAGGAAATGATACATTCTCCTGCAAAAAAAACTTCCCTGTATTCATTAAATGAACTTTTTTTTTCAAAAGGCAGCTAATTGTAACGCTGCATTGGCTATTGACTGAAACAATTGTTGTATGATTTTCAAATGAGCTTCACATGCAATACAATAAATAACAAAATAGACAAAGAGATGACAAGTATCACTCCCCCACCCCCCAGTCAAATGAGGAAAAAAGAACAGCTATCGTGGCTAAAATCTTGATATCTAAGCTGCTTATAATGCACGTTTGCACTACCTGACACTGGTGTAAAAAACACACATCCTGTAAATGATGGTTTCGGCTTTTAGCTGATGTTAATCTGACAGATAACATTTCTAGCATCAGGACATAGCCCAGAGATACGTCCCCAACGTATTATCTATTTGTGCAGTGGTTTGCTAATATTGTCTACACTACAATGTTAAACTGACCGACCCAACAGGATAATTATGAGGTTTTGCTTTATGAGTGAAGCTAGATTTTTTTTCCCCTTTGCCGCAAATGCTGACCAATATCAACATAATTTGGATAAAGCATCTTAATATGTTGCTTGGTTTATTTAATTTTCTGTGAATTGCTTTTCCCATTAACATAAATGTTTTTCCAATTACATAAATTGTAATTAGGGGCAGGGGTTCTCCTCACAGTGCAATGTGCATGCAGGCTCCCAGGGTGTTCCATACAGATCCTTTTATTATCCACAGTGTACCTAGCAATGTGCTCCATCATTATCTGTCGCTGCCGAAAGAAAAGCATGGTAATCGAGTTGAGATGTTCATGCCTTTAATGACACTAGTTCCTTAAGCAGTTGAGCATTCCCGCTATTCAAAATGTGTTTCTGAATATTAATTATCAACATACAGTCCAAGCCAAATCACATTTTATTAGCTAGACATATGTGTGTGCTGTTCAAAAAAAAAAAAAAAAACCCCACTCATTGGGAGATTCTATTCTTATATTCATTTTTACCTTACATTTTACTTGGCTGTAAATCCTGTAAACATTTGTTTTTCTCATCTCACTCCTTCGGTGCTTTGCAATGTGTTGTGGACACCTCTTGGCTGCAAGTTTGGTAAACATTTGTTTTTCTTCTCGTATGCTTTCAGATCTTTGCAATGTGTTGCAGATGCCTCCAGCGCTGAAGAGCTGAAATGTGTTGGCTTTTTGGCTGCTGATCATTCTCCTACAAAGGGTGCCCTACTGTTCAGGAATCTGTACTCAGCAGTGTCTCCCCACCTCCAGGGCAACTCCCGAAATGTTTAAGACTGAACCTCTGCATTTGCATCTCTGTTGCCGGAGGCTCCTTCTTTAGTGGGCAACACAGTTCTTTCCAACATCAAAGGTCATTAATAGTTACAGCATGACCGAGCTGGGGGTAAATAGTAAGCAACACAGGGAAACAGGTATGCAAGTACACCATAGTGTGTGTCTAATAGAAACGCAAGACACAGTAGGACATATTAACTGGGGGGGGTTAATGCAGGATGCATGAAAGTTAATTCTATAGTGCTATATTTTCTTTCAATCTAGATTGAAATGTGCATATTACATCAGCGCCAAATGATTGATGCCTTATTTCTAATTATTTTACATGGACTTCTTTCTATTGCATTTGTTCGTCTTGCAGTTTTGGTGGTTTAACTCGATTTCACTTCGATTGTAAGCTTTTCGGATAGGGACTCCTTTTCCTAATGTTACTTTTATGACAGAATCGCTTATTCCCATTGTGTTATATTATTATGTCCTGTGTATCACTGCTGTGAAGCGCTGTGTACATGGATGACGATAATATAAATATACAGTGTATATATACATATTTACATACATACACACATTTCAGTAGTAAGTACTGTAACACTGTATTTTATGTGCGGTTATGAATTCACATTACGATGTTTCCAGTCTTCACAACATATTAACTTTTGAGGGCCTGAGAGACAAATAGATGGGAAATATGCAAATAAATATTGAAATGTTTACATATTTTTATTTGCTTATTTCCCAGGTATGTTCCATGATACCATTTGCTTCCCCAGGTGGAGTATACTGTAGGTGAAATCGTTTGGAGTCATACAGGCAAATGGGCTTACTGATAAATTGATCTCTCTGTCTATCTCTCACTCGCTCATCAAATTGCATTCTGCTATTGGGCGATTTTGCTTTAGCATTGAATAATGAATACGCCCTTTTGTGTTGATATAATATCCAAAACATTGACTGATTTGTAACACTATTGCAAAATAATATGACCATTTTATAGAAGAGATTATAGACCTGAAGTCACTAAGGGTCAAAAATGGATACATTTTTTTTTTTTAAATCAATCTTTTTTATTGGTAGCAAACACATATAGACATGGGTACAGAAAAAAAAAGTCATGAGCACATGACAACATAACAAGATTCGGCAAGGTGTTGACCAATAGGTTTTTCTTTTATAAGAAGCAGAGAGAAAGAAGGGGAAAACGGGGGGGGGGGGGAGGGGAGACGAACAGACCGGGGGGGGGGATAAGAAGGGAGTGGGAGGGAGGGGGGAGGAGGTTCCTGGAAGTGTCTGGTCCCACCCCCCCACCAGTGCCCGCGCAGCCTGAGCCTGGTACAATCCAGGTTTTGTTAGTCTAACCAGGGTTCCCAAGTCTTCCAAAACTGCGGCATTTTTTTGTGTAGCATAGCTGTGAGCTTTTCCATGGACATTAACGCGTCTATCCTTCTGGTTACCGTGCTTCTCGACGGGGCGTTGGTCTGTTTCCAGGCCGCCGCGACTGAGCATCTAGCTGCATTCAGAATGGAGGAGACCAATCTGGATAGTGGGGGAGAGGGGGTGGGAAAGTTTTTTTTTTAATCGACTTATTCGCTGAAACCATATCACTAGCGGTAAAGCAGTGATAATGGGATGTTTACCTTGGCGATATACCTGCAGCAATAGTTTTAACGTGTGCATAAGCAAAAGAGTAATAAATGGGTAATTACTAATTCACATGCTACACACTAAACTATGATACCTTGTGGTGAAATTGAACTATCGGCAAAAACAAATTTTTATCACCTTCCCTACGTTGATGTTAAGCCTATCTTGTCTATATAAAAACTGCCCACTATACATACTGTATATTGGCAAAATAACCTCAACCAACCTGAAATAGATGATAAATAATATATTACATAAACATTTACAACATTTTAATATTTGAAGTCGTTAGCAGGCAACCCATTGTGGCTTCCTTCGAAAGTTTGCTAAGGACTTAATAAATTCCTAATATTAAGCTACATCCCCACCCCCTCTTTGCATACCAGAGAGGCTAGTAACGCATTGCTACAGTAGAAGGAGAGAAAATGGAGGGGAAAAAAGACAAAACGCAAACAAAACAATATAGTGTAATATTGTCTTAAATGAGATCAATTTAAATGCTGGTAATATATATACGCACTCACAAAATTATAGCAGACTTCAGGAAATGTATAAGGCCCTTTAAGATCACCACTTCATTGAATATCCTTCTGTTTTTTAGCGCTTCAATATATATACAACATAAGAAAAGAGAGAAATATACTACTTACTGAAGTCTTCAGCTTCAAAAGTGGGGAAAAGCCGGGAGATTTTTGTAACTAGACCCCATAATGTGATACATCTTTTTGTATAAAAAAAATTGAGATATTACATTCACAAAATGTATAAATCTTTATTGCTTTAAGCTATATACGAGTTGGCCCGGAGGCTCACCTTGTGTGCCCACGTCCCTGTTGTGATCGTGTACGGTTTCCGGTACTCGGCCACGCCCCCTTCTGCTCTGTCACTTTCTTCAAGCGAGGACTGAGTTTGATTATCACAAGAAGCGCCCCCCTTTACACTGCAGTAAGCATGCTGAAGATGGGGGCACTCCATTGTCACTGTGCTTTGCCTAAACAGTATTTATACCTTTACGTGTTTGTTATTAGTGTACTCGTGGGACTACAGGTGATAAATTGTAGTATTCCTTTCCCTGTTTACACTGAGCATGTTGTGTTATGTTCCAGAAGGAAAAGGCTTAGGACCACATTGACTGAGCAGCGCTACCCCATAAGACATCTTTCAGCCCGATAGTGACTTTTACGGCCATTCAAGTTGTAAGGTGTCTTCCAGGATGGAAGGTTTCTTATGGAGTAACATCGTTAGTAAATATGTCTCTTTATTGCCCATTCACTTTAATGGGATGTAAGGTGTGTTCTAGCATGGAAGGTCTTATCAAGTAGAACCTCAGTAACTATTATGCTTAATCTATATGTATCCTAGATGACCTTAAGAGCCATCATTAATAAGAAATATCTGCATTGTAAATTATTTCTGAGCTCTAAGCACACACTAGTTACAATACGTGTAGACAGTTACAGAATTATTCCATTCCCATTATCAGATGTAGATAGAGATGATTGTATTCTGCATTAGAATGCTCAGAATGTTTATAATAATTCTGCAAAAGGGACAAAGTTACAATTCCAGAACAGTCCACTTGGCCACTAAGGCAATGACTTTTCCTCATCTAAATATTTGGAGGAATTAAGGCTATGATTCTGTCTTCCAATGGTAACTTGCCAGTGCTTTGATGAAACTTTTATGACTTTATGAGTCATGAAAAATAGTCTTTGAATAAATAAATAAGTCTATATATCAATTATCCATATTCAAATTCAACCATAATAGCCACTTAAAAATGTAGGTCCGCCAAGATGGTGAAACTAATAATAATCAGACTACTACTACTACTAAGAAGCATGTGTACAGAGCTCCCAAACATTTGCTTTGAAATCAGGTTTATTGTTTTCTGATTTAATTTCACTTGATATATTTTGGCGTGGGAACTGTAGGGGAACACACTCTGTGTTTTATAGAGAGTTTGGGGTTTATTTTGGTGTTTAAAAACCATTTTTGTTTTTCACCCAGGGGCTGCAGTGATTCAACCCAGCACAGCTGTACTTTGGCTGGGCTGGTAACTGCAGCTTCAACCCCTCTCCCCTCCCCCACTACTGGTTGTTTGGTTTTCTTACTCACTTTTATTTAAAGTTGATTTGGGAGCTCTGTGCTTTTAAAGATAGTAATACTGTGGTGCAGCTTCTTGCTAGGGAGAGAGGAATTAATAAGGGAGGGAAAGGAAAAAACTGCAGCGTTTTAAAAACTGACTATTTTCCTCCCTTTGCACAGAGGTAGTTAATTTGTTCTTAAAGGGACAGTTCCTCTCTGCACCTCTCTCACTGGGCACTACCTCCTCCCCTGACCTAGAGGCTTTTCAACATCATACCTAAGGGGAGGAGAGATAGTAGGTCAACAGGGGCTGCACCCGGGCACCGGACCCCAAGACCTAAGGTACCTAAGGTCCCTAGGAGCACCAACTATGGCCACAGCCTGGTACATCCAGTGCCCTGGCCACACCTCCCCCGCTTAACCCCTGCAGCCCCAGCTACATCAGGGGCGCAGGTGGCAGCTACAGGCATTAACCCCAGCAACAACAACGCTGGGGCCACACCATGTCTAAGCAGGAAGCATGGGGTGAGGTGCCCAATATCACCTAGTATTCTGAGGACAGAGTCACGTGTAGTATGAATAGCCCAGATAGCTTCAACTCATTCCTGTTACAAGCACAACAAGTTCTTTGTCTTTTCTTACTTTATTGAGGAAAGCATAGATACACAAAGGCCCTTGTGGAAGATGGTGTTGTGAGAGAATGTCTCTATAGTGAATGTGCTTGATAGTAGGGAAAGGTGAAAAGGATAAGGCCTTGCCAGTAGAGGGGTAACAGGAACGTACTCACTCAGCCAATGTAGGAAGTAAAAGGAAGTGTGAGGGAACCTGAGGAGCAGGAATAGTCTGGGGACAGACTATCTGCCAGCAAGGCAGAGGGGGAGGCAGACTAGCGCATTCTGAGAGAAAGGCTATAGCAACTCACTGGCTATCACTGTGTAAACAACATATATATAAAAAATGTTGCCTTTTCACGTGCAGCAAGCTGCTGGGACAGGGTAAATAACAGGCAGCTAAACTAGGGAGATATGAATCCCATAAGCCGCAAAGGGAGACAGAGAAATATGAAATCTTGTTCCATGACACCTAGCCAGGGCATTGAGTCTTATGTGAGGGCTGTGGCGGATGTAGTGGGTCCCTCTGCAGTGGTGGCAGCCAGCAAGATGTACGGGAGGGGCGTTTTCTTCCTCCGTACGCTGGCTGCCACCCACACCCTGGTGCAGAGGGGCATTGTTGTAGGGGGGACCTACATCCCCATTGAATCCATGCAAGGGTTGGGCACTAGGATAATTCTTTCTAATGTGCCCCCCTTCCTCCCAGACAGTCTCATGCGCCCATACCTGCAAGCCCTGGGAGATATTAAGTCTCCTATAACAAAATTACCGCTGGGCTGCAGGGACAGGTCGCTGAGGCACTTGCTCTCCTTCAGGCGACAGGTACAACTGCTGCTGCCAGGGAGCACAGAGTCTGCGGAGGGGTACTTTGGGGTGCCCTACGAGGGCATCATGTACACTGTGTACTATGGCACGGAGGAGGTTAGGTGCTATTTGTGCAAGGAGCTGGGGCACGCTCACAGGAGTTGCCCCAAAGGGAGCAAAAGATCTACCCCAGCTCCTGCACCTGCTCCTCCCTCTGCCAAGACACCCTGTACCGCTGTGCCCACCACAGCGGGGCCCTCGAGGGCTCAGGTCCCCCCTAGGGCCGTAGGAGATGTCGCTGCCCCATCTCGGATAGTGACGTCTGCACCTCTCCCCAAAAACCAGAGGGAGAAGAAAAAGGCCACCCTGGTACAGCCACCCTCTGTTGCTGCTGTCTCCCCCCAAGAACACCCTACCTCCAATGTAAGCACCGTACAGGGTGTGGGGGAGCGGGAGAAAACTCCTGCTGGGGAGGCAGCGGCACCCTCTCCTGGGCAATCAATCCCCAGGAAGAAGAAGTTTAAAACTGACAAGAGGGTGGTTGAGGACGAGGAGGGTGAACCGTACTACGTTCAACCTCTGAAGACTCCTAAGCGGAACATAGCATCAGTTCCGCACAGGGTGGTCTCGTCCGGCCCACTGGTTAGGATCAGCCAGTGTGGGCCGGATCCCACTTCAGATCCCACGAAAATACAGCCTCACCCCCTTGGGGATCTGGAGGAAGAGAGAGGGGAAAGGGAGGTACCCGGTGTCTCTGGGGTGGAAGGCCAGAGTGCTCAACAGCATGAGGCCTTGCCCCTGGACATAGACGTTGGGAAGCCTTCCAATACCCCTCGGAGACTTGTGTTTCGGTGGGTCTACCACACCGGATGCAGCTTCTTCGGGGACTCGGGGGTCGGCCAGGATCCCCCTCCGGCTGTGCCGCCTTCGGGTGGCACACCTGGGGCT
Organism: Ascaphus truei; assembly: GCF_040206685.1. Lineage (NCBI taxonomy): Eukaryota > Metazoa > Chordata > Amphibia > Anura > Ascaphidae > Ascaphus > Ascaphus truei. Next base: position 307,835,508 of record NC_134486.1, on the reverse strand, counting down.
ATGCCCCAGCTCATGTCACCAGAGGAGGGGGATGAACTGGGGCTGACCCCCATGGATGACTCTGGGAGTGGGATTAAGGAGATGGTTGGGAGTGTGGGGGAGGGAGCGGGGAAGGAAGATATGGGTGGGGGTGTTTTGGCAAGCGCTCCAAATTACATTGGGGAGGCGTCTGATGTAGGCCCTCTTTGTGGGGAGTCTTCATTGGGCTCTCTACTAGAGGCGCCTGCTGGGCTGGACCCTCCCCATGGGGTGCTCGCTCAGGAGTACCCTCCCACGATTGCTGCAGGCCCCTTTGACATCTCATCTGCCCAGGTGGCGGTGGAGGAAGCGGTGAAGGCACTGTGTGCCTCTGTGGCCCCCAAGGTCACTCAGGGCGCCACTGCCTCCACCCAACCACCACCAGCTGCCCCTGAACTTTCCACCCCGGGGTCAAATGTAGAGGGTACAGTGGACCCCCCTGTGAAAACACCAAAGAGGGGGCCTACTCTAAGGCTGAGAAAATTAACCCCCGCAGGGAAGGGCGGGGGTTTTGAGATCATCAGCCAAGAGGAGCCCGGGGAGTTGGGGCTCAGTGAGAAGGCATCCTCTGGCACCGCGGAGTCGGTGGACTCCTTGACCCCCGTTATCCCTGCCCAGGAACTAGCTGAGTTCCTGGAAAGTACCCTCTACGGGCAGAAAAACATGAAGGTGCAGTTGGCCCTCGAGAGGTGGAAGGATGCCTCACTCATTCTCCACTCTCTCTCAGAATATATGAGGGCCAACCACAAGGGCAAAAACTCCGGGTCCCTTGACCATATTTGCGCCCGGAAGTTTTACCACTTATTGCGAGTCCACGTGGCTACTCAGGATTCAGCACCCTGTGCGCCTGTGGGAAGCACAAGGAAAACTCCTGACTACCAATGGCTTTGAGCATCGGTACGCTTAATGTAAATGGCTGTAGGGACGGGTTTCGCAGGTTCCAGGTACTCTCCTTTTTACAGAAGGGAGGGTATTCTGTGAGTTTCATGCAAGAAACCCATACCACTCCAGAGGCTGAAGCCAGCTGGCATCTGGAGTTGCGAGGCAGGGTCTTCTGCAGCCACCTCACTTCATCATCTAGTGGGGTGGTGACCCTGTTCTCAGAGTCCTTTCAGCCAGAGCTGCTGCTTGCCAAAGCTGTTGTTCCAGGCCGCCTGTTGCATCTCAGCGTCCGGCACAAGGACTACACGTTCAATTTCTTGAACGTGTATGCTCCTGCCACCGGACCCTTGAGAATGCAGTTCTTCGTCAGACTGTCTGAATACCTGGAGACAGTCGACGCGGACGAGTACGTGGTGCTCGGGGGTGATTTCAACTGCACCCGCGAGGCTCTGGATCGGAATGGTCCGGAGCCACACCCGTACTCTGCGTCGACCCTGCGGGAGATCATCGCCCGCAACTCCTTGGTAGATGTCAGGTGAGAACAACATCCCGGGGCATCCACTGAGTTCACCCATGTTAGGGTGTATATGGGTGAACGGATGTCCTGGTCCCGGCTCGACAGGCTGTATATATCCAACCACAGCCTGTCGCGAGCCCAGTCCAGTGCCATTAGGCTGGTGCCGTTTTCGGACCATAATTGTGCGTCCGGGACTGTGGCGCTACTACCAGCAGCGCCCTCGGCCGCCTATTGGCACTTCAACAATACGTTGTTGGAGGACAAGGGGTTCACGACGTCGGTCCGGGACTTTTGGACGGCCTGGAGAAGTTTCAGGTCGGACTTTGTCACGTTAGAGCAGTGGTGGGACGTGGGCAAGGTTCGTCTGCACCTCGTTTGTCAGGAGCACGCCAAAGGTGCTAGCAGACAGCGCGATGCTGAGATTGAGGCCCTTAGGTGGGTGGTGCTCGATCTCGAGGAGCGGCTGTCTGTGGCAGGGGACCAATCCCTGCAGAGTGCGAACGTGGAGAGGAAGTGCGCTCTCCGAGACTTGGAAGATCGGAGAGCTCGGGGGGCGTACGTGCGATCCCGCATCCACTTCCTTCGGGAGATGGGTTGCAGGTCGCGCCTCTTCTACGCACTGGAGGAAAAGAGGGGAAACCATAAACATGTCACCTGCTTGCTGGCAGAGGACGGTACCCCTCTGATGGACCCGGAGAGCATCCGGGACAGAGCCTGGAGGTTCTACGTAGACCTTTTCTCTCCGGAGTCCATCCAGCCGAGTGCATGCCGGGTCTTATGGGAGGGGCTTCCCACAGTCAGCAAGGGTGGAAGGGAACGGCTTGAGTTACCATTGACTCTGGCCGAGCTCTCTGAAGCCCTTAGGTTCATGTCCCACGGAAAAGCGCCAGGACTAGACGGGCTGACTGTGGAGTTCTTCCAGTTTTTCTGGGAGATGCTGGGACCTGATTTCACCGAGGTCCTGACCGAAGCCCTGGAGACCGGTGAGATGCCCCTTTCGTGTCAGCGAGCAGTACTGTCTATTCTGCCGAAGAAGGGGGATCTCTGCCAGATCTCTAACTGGCGACTGGTCCCACTGCTCAGCACGGACTATAAGATCGTAGCCAAAGCGCTCTCGCTGAGGCTCAAGTCCGTGCTGGCAAAGGTGATTCACCCCGACCAGTCCTATACTATCCCGGGCCGGAGCATTCATGACAATATTTTTCTGGTCTGGGACCTGCTGCACCACACGCAGAGGACTGGTCTGTCACTCGCCTTCCTGTCCCTAGATCAGGAGATGGCGTTTGACAGGGTGGATCACCGATACCTCATACAGACCCTGCAGGCATTTGGCTTTGGCCTACAATTTGTGGGCCTTCTCCAGATGCTGTACGCCTCTGCAGAGTGTCTGGTGAAGATTAATTGTTCCCTGACCTTTGGCGTTTGGTCGGGGAGTACGTCAAGGATGCCCCCTGTCCGGGCAACTGTACGCGCTGGCCATCGAGCCCTTCCTCTGCCTACTGAGGAGGCGGCTAACCGGGCTGGTGCTGCGGGAGCCCGACATGCGGGTAGTTCTGTCGGCCTATGCCGATGATGTGCTCCTCGTGGCCCAGGACCTAGTTGATCTGGAGCGGGCACAAGCGTGCCAAGAGGTCTACACCACGGCCTCTTCAGCTCGGATCAACTTGTCCAAGTGCTCTGGCCTTTTGTTGGGTCCCTTACAGGTAGACTCCTTGCCCCCCACTTTTCGTAATGTCTCGTGGGGGAGCGATGCTCTCAAGTATCTGGGAGTCTACCTGTCTGCTGCGGAGAACCCGGCCCCAGAAAACTTCAGTTATCTTGAAGAACGAGTCATCGCTCGTCTGGGATCGTGGTTGTATCTGTCGAAAATGCTTTCCCTCAGGGGAAGGACTCTGGTGATCAACCAGCTGGTGGCCAGTCAGCTGTGGCACCGGCTGATAGCCATGGGTCCAACCCCTGAATTTGTCAACAAGATCCAGAGGATGTTGCTGGACTTTCTCTGGATGGGGAAGCATTGGGTCTCTGTGGGTGTTGCGTGCCTCCCTCTGGAAGAGGGTGGACAGGGAGTGGTGTGTGTCCACTCCCAGATACACAATTTCCGCCTCCAATACCTGCAGAGATACTTATTCGCAGATCCGTCTCCGCAGTTGTGCCAGCTGGCGACCAGTTTCTTTTGCCAGCTGCGCAATATGGGGTATGACCACAACTGTTTATCATCAGGCCCGATGGGTTAGGTAGAGACTTCTCGGTGCTGCCGGCATACTACCGGGACTTACTAAGGGCTTGGAGCCAGGTCTCCACGACCAGGAAAGGACAGGTGGCGGGGGGGGGTTGGTTTCCTCGCCGAGCCCCTGATGTTTAATCCAGCAGTGAGGGCTCGGATGTTGGATTCACCCTATATTCGCCACCGACTAATTCTGGCGTGGGTGACCAGAGTCGGGGATCTCCTTGACTACGAACAACGGGACTGGGTAGGGGCAGAGGTGCTCGCGCACCGTATGGGTCTGCCTACTGCCTGCGTCCCTCGTCTCAAGCACCTTCATTGAGGGGGTATTGCAGACCGGAGAGCCCTGCCCACCTATCACCCCCAGCTCTCCGGATCTTTGCGTGGAACCAAAGCCACGGCAACCCCCTCAGGCTCCTCTCTCCCCCAACCTCAGCAGGTTGGGGGACATTTCCCCAGCATGTTTCCGCGGCATGCCGAGGAAAGGCCTGTACTCTCTTGTGCTCCATATTGTGCACTACCTCGCCCTTGTCGCCCGCCCCGATACCATCTGGAGGCGGGTACTTAATACAAATGAGGGCGAGAGGCGCCGGTGGAGGGAACTCTATTCGGTGTTGGTTCCCCATCCTGCCGGGGATTTGAGTTGGAGAGTTCTCCATGGTGCACTGAACATGGGAGAGTACTTGGCCCACTTCACGGACTCCCCAGCCACCTGCCCCTTCTGTGGCGAGCGGGAGTCCGTGTACCATATTTATTTTAGCTGCGCCAGGCTGCAGCCCCTCTTATCCACCTTGAGGGGCCTTCTCCTGCAGTTCTGGCTGCACTTTTCCCCTCACCTTTTTATTTTTGGGTGCCCAGTGTCCCGGGACAATAAGCCTAGGGATCTCCTCGTCAACCTGCTCCTGGCATTGCCTAAGCTAGCCATTTATAAGACCAGGAAGCAGTGTTTGGAGAGGAAGGTCCCAACAAACATCGTGGCCATGTTCCGTGCGCTGGTGCACTCCCGTATCCGGGCAGAGTACACGTACGCCGAGTCCACTGGGACGGTTTCAGAGTTTGCCTCCCAGTGGGCGTCAGGTAGGGTGCTCTGCTCGGTATCCCCTACTCTGGATTATTTTGTATTGACCCTTCATTTTTAGTGCACTTTATTTTATTTACAGTGCACTTGTTGTTTTTTTGTTTTTTATAACTTCAAGTTTATTGGAAATTTTCTGTATACATAGCATCGCGATACATATAACATGGACATTCACTGTATTACAGTCATTTACGATACTGTTAGACTCTCCCACTGGTACATCTAGTGATCACATATAAACATAATGTCCCTGATACCAGCCGGTATATTTAGGCAATGTAAACTTAGGGGAACCAGAAATTAAAATTCAGGGGGGGAGGATGGGGAGGGAGGGGGAGGAAGGGAGGGGGGAGGTGCGGGCACTCTCCTCTACCTCTTTCCTGTAAGTGACTGACTAATTCGCTGTGCACATTTGGTTGCAAACCACTTGGGCCGCCCATAATGTTTATAGGGTGTACCCTCATCTAGGTCTCGTAGTCCGGTTCGCTTTTTTTGAGCGAGAATGCATTTGGGACTATCATTGCCAAATCGTGGCTACCTCAACAGGATGTCTGTCTGTTCCAGCCAAGGCATCCAGACTTTTAGATATTTGCTGCCAGTGTCATTGACCAAACTCGTCAATTTTTCCATCTGGCATATGTACCATAATCGATTCCGAATCTTGGGGATATTTGGGATCTCTGGTTGTTTCCACATAGCTGCGATCTCGCACCTCGTTGCTGTTGCGAAATGTGCAACTAGTTTATTACCTGATTTTGATAGGCCCTTCCATGGTCTGTTCAATAGGAACAGCCATGGATCAGGGGGAATTGTGAGGTCAAAAATCCTCTGGATCCAATGTCACTTGTTGTTGGTTTAATTTTTATATTTGTTTGGCTGGTTTTTCTTTGTTCTACTTGGCAACAAGTAGAATTGCATAGCCGGCCAATCAGTAAAACCAGATCAAAATAGAACTAATATATTCTTAATTTTTTAGCATGGATAAACACTTAATTGTGTGTAATATTCTAAAATGGAGAAATATTTATGTTAAAAAAAGTGAAAATATCTGTCAATATGATTTTCTATAGAGAAGATGGTACTGTGTTAGCCCATAGAGTTTAATGTAATGTTAAACTAAATGAATGTCATGTTATTAGTAACACTGTATTCACTAAGAGAATAATGCACTCTAGTGCTGAGTTTCTTGGTGAGTAGCGCATTTTAAATAAGTAAATAAATAATGTAACATTAACCCAATTTTTACTAATTTACTGTAAATAACACAGCCTTCATTTGTACAGCCGTTTGTGATAATGATATGCAAAAGAGGCGTTTACCCCAACACTACATATTTACTAAAGTCTATTAAGGATAACGCAGGGACATAGTTATGTTACTTAAGTCATAACTAAACTTCACGTTACTCACGTCTGAAAAGGGGCTTTGTTGTTGGTGGTGGAGGAGGAGGAGGAGGAGGAGTAGAAGGAGCCGCCACTACCACTGAAACAACCCTTTTTCAGGAAGTGGATGGGAGTAAGATATCACGTTATAGGAAGCTACTGCAACATTGCACTACAATAACGTCACGTTAATCCTATGCTAATGAGATGTATTCTGGCTATTGTTTTTGCATTTATTTAGCTTTGTGGATATGTATTAACCTTAGGAGAAATAACATCTGCCATTGTTTTAGGTAGCGTCACATTATTTGCCCTGATTTAATAGAGCTTAGTGTATCTGGCCCAAAAAGTGCAAGCTTTCCTAACCTCCTGGGTCCCTTCTTTAGCAAAAGAAAAGACATGTGGTCCTGAAAGCTTGCACTCTATTTAAGTACTTGTTAGCCATTCAATGTATCCCTTCTACCTTACTCTTGTTCTGTCTACGATTTTCTAGAAATGTAATCACTCAACTTTGAGTATCTAATTGCGACTACATTATTTCCTGTTAGGCATGAACGTCCATCCCCTAATATTTTTAGTCTACATTATGAAGTATCTTGATTGTGCTCTTAATATATTTTATTGTGCATTTTGAAATATCTACCAAGCAATCACAGACATTTTGAATAATTAAACAACAGGGAAAAATGGTTGAGTGCTTTCAATTTACGGCAACCCCAGTACATATTGCTAAGGTATACAGAAGTTTTAATGCATACCATTTTTGTCAACAACGTGTTAATGGGGTGGTCTGCCAGTCTTCATATGCAACGTATAAGCGATTTGTCAGAACATCCAGGATGACTACTGACAGGAAGTGACATCACCTTCTCCGAAGCTACAACGGCCATCTTGCCTCCTGGCAATTCCTGCCCTCACAGGAAGTAAGCCTCACCTTTTGACCTCAATGTCAGCAGAAGCCTCTGGCCTTTAAGTAGCAGGCAGTTGATAACTTTGCTCGTGCAAAGTACCTGTTACCTTGTCCTGTCTGAGCTCTGCCTTGCCTTTGTTTTGCCTGCTGCCTGTTTTGACCTTGGAACTGAACCTGCATACGCCATGACAAGAAAACAGGCAGATCACATGAACTGGTCTCTGCGGGCTCAGGTGGCTTTTCTGAAGCTCAAGAAACTTTTCCTCTGCACCCATCCTGAAACACCCCGATCCTCGTCATCCTTTTATTGTCGAAGTGGATGCCTTTGACGTTGGAGCAGGCGCAGTCCTGTCACTGAGAAGTGAGATTCAGGGTCGGTTACATCTGTGTTCCTTCTTCTCTAAAAAGTTTTCTCCTGCAGAACACAACAACAATGTGGGCAATCGTGAACTTCTAGCCGTTAAAATGGCTCTGGAGGAATGGAGACACCTTCTTGAGGGAACTGCCGTGTCAGTCACGATTCCTACGGACCATAAAAACTTGGAATACCTCGAGGGGGCACCCAGGTTAAACACTCGCCCGGCTAAATGGGGACTCTTTTTTTAGTCGCTTTAATTACGTGATCTCCTATTGCCCGGGTTCCAAGAATGTAAAGGCGGATGCCCTATCACGCCATTTCTCCATGGATGACACTGATTTGACGTACAAGGGACTCTTCATTCCCTCATCTAAGATTGTGTCCACTATTACGATTCTTCATCGTATTAAAAAAGCCCAGACCAAGGCCCCCGCTGGAATAACCATTCCCCCATCCAAATTTTTCGTTCCCCCTCTCCTTCGGCAGGAGGTTCTTCGATGGGGACACAAATCCAAACTCGCAGGCTACCCGAGGGTTCGGAAAACATGTGAGCTCCTTGAGAGGATATTTTGGTGGCCAGAATTAAACCAGAGGTACAAGACTTTGTTTCGACTTGCAGTGTATGTGCCCGAACTAAGATTCCTCAAACACATCCCTGTGGGCTTCTGCAGCCACTGGCTTTAACCTCCAGTCCTTGGACGCACCTTTCTATGGACTTTATCGTAGCACTTCCCCCCTCTCAGAGAATGATGACAATTCTTGTTATTGTTGACCATTTCCCAAAACACTCCCAAAACACTCACACTAAAAAAGCTTACCTCTTCTTCTGAACTTGCAGACATCATTACCAAGGAGGTATTTCGTCTGCAGTGACTGCCTTTACAGATTGTCTCAGACCGGGGATCCCAGTTCATCTCGAAGTTATGGGAGGCATTTTGCAGGCGATTGGGGATTGACATTTACTTTTCATCTGCCTATCACCCACAATCCAATGGGCAAACCGAGCGCACCAACCCATTCTTGGAGCAATACCTCAGATGCTATATTAATGAACACCAGAATGATTGGGCAGAACAACTACCACTGGCTGAATTTATCTACAACAGTCTATCCCACGACTCTCTAGGCTGTTCTCCTTTTTTTTGCAGCATGGGGTTACCATCCTCGTACCCTCCCCCTTCATTCTCCAGCAACAGGTGTCCCAGCAGCTGATACCAGGGCACAGAATCAAGACCATTGGAAGGGGATTCAAGCAACCCTTCAATCAGCTACTGGGAGACAAAAGAAGTCAGCGGATAAACATCAAAGACCATCACACCCATATTCCATCGGGGATAAAGTATGGCTCTCGACACGCAACATCCGCTTACGCCAACCTTCAGATAAACTTGGACCACGATTCATTGGTCCCTACAGCATCATTCAAAAGATCAATGAAGTCACTTTTCAGCTGGAACTTCCCTCCTCATTAAAAATTCCCACCACTTTCCACGTGTCCCTCCTGAAACCTGTGGTGAGGAATCACTTTTCAAAGGACCCTCCCGCTCCTAATCCGGTAACCGTTGAGGGTCAAATTGAATATGAGGTACAACAGATACTCGACTCTCGTATCTGCAGGGGATCAATTCAGTATCTAGTGGATTGGAAGGGGTATGGTCCTAAGGAGAGAAGTTGGGTGAAGATTCAGGATCTTCATGCTCCAGCCCTGGTCAAGGCATTCCACCAGCATCAGCCAGAAAAAACAGGACCTGGTCGCCCCAGAGTTCGAACCTGAAGGGGGGATATTATAAGGGATCTGTCAGAACATCAAGGATTACTGCTGACATGAAGTGACATCACCTTCTCCGAAGCTACCACGGCCATCTTGCCTCCTGGCAATCCCTGCCCTCACAGGAAGCTGCCTCAGGCCTTTAAGTAGCAGGCAGTTGATATCCAACCTTGCTCGTGCAAAGTACCTGTTACCTTGTCCTGTCTGATCTCTGCCTTGCCTTTGTTTTGCCTGCTGCCTGTCTTGACCTTGGAACTGAACCTGACTACCCCTTGCCTGCCACCCGCCTCGACCTCGGAACCAGACCTGACTACTCTTTGCCTACATCCTGCCTCGACCTCGGAACCGAACCTGACTACCCTTTGCCTGTCGCATGCTTCGACCCTGGAATCATACATGACTACCCCTGCATCCCAGGCCTCTGAATCCAGGCCAAGGTCAGTGTATTACTCCCTACCTCTGCCCTGTGGTCCGTATCCTGTCTTGTAGTCAGCAACGTTACACTATGGTACTTACTGCTGAGGTCTCCAGGTTCTGGAGCCAAAATTTCTAAGTAAGGCCTCAGTCCCAGTGTCTACTGCAGCACTCGCTATGGCGTGCACTGCAGGAACAAGTTCCGCCCCTCAATGGGGCCAGTCCTAGTAGCTGCCTGCGCGCCCGTGTAGCAATCGTGATGGGCTACCATATTTTCTGCCAACAAGAATTTTGAGTTTTCCTTGTGGCGACGGAGCGCTGGCCACGTCACGGTGGTGGTTCAGCTAATGATTGTGAACAAGCCACGTAACGTCAAGGCTGTGCCCCCGTTGCACCCCCCCCCCATGGGGGTCTGATAAAGTCACGTTAAGTGATGAAACGCGTCAGGATGTTACGTCGCAAGCACTGACGTCACTACATGGCCGTCTCCTACGAGCCAACAATGAAGCCCCTGAACGCCTGCATTCATTAGATCAAGGCATTTCCCAGATAGACCCTTCACAGCGGGAAGCAGGACACCCCTCCAACCCGGCACAGGTAGCTTCACAGCGGGAAGCAGGATGCCCCTCCAATTTGGCATAGGTAGCGCGTGGTTGTGAAGATTCTGCTTGATCCGTGCCAGGTTTTCACTTCGGTCCAGGTTTTCTGTCTCTCCTGCCCTTTCTGCGCTCTGTGGCCATTCTGGGTACTGGCAGCCTGCTTTATCAGGCTGCAGTTACCATAGGGAATCTCCGAGCAAAGTTCTGTGTGTTTGCAGCTCCTGTCGATCTTTGCAGTTACGCCTTATCCTCTTGCTTGTTTTGAATTCCTGTTTCTGACACCGGACCATGCCCCCGACCTCGCTGCCTTCCGCCTGCCCTGACCTCTGCTTGCCTCCTCGACTTTTGCACCTGTGTCTCCAGCCCTGACCCCTGCTTCCATACCGACTACGGATACTCTTACAGGACTATGTCCCTGTGTTGTTATTTGTATCCCTACCTCAGCCCTGCGGGTCCGCCTCCTGATTTGAGAAGAGCATGTCACAGTGGTGCGGAGTACCTCCATCGGGTTTGCATCCAAGCTTCCTGCGGCTGAGCTCCGGTATTGAGTGTCTATTAGGACATTAGCAGTGTGTATACCTGCTCCATTTTCATACCATACTTGATTGGGGACTATTGTTCTATTGGCAATTGGAACTGCTGTTCACCATGGATAGTGACGTCACCTCAATTGAGATTTTATCTCACAAATGCTGTTTTATTAAATCCTCTTGTGAGTGCATGTCCAAGAGTCCATTAAATTTTTCCATACAGTATCACGCTATGGAGCTTGCGCTTCTCTTTCTCTTTTCTTTTAGGTATCCTTGATGTGGCCACATCATCATTGAAGCTGCAATCTGCTCTAGTCCGGCTTTACTCTCATAGCCTGACATCGGACTTTACTGATTCATTTCGTCGTTTGGTTTGAAATTCTGATTATTTTTTAATTTATTGGATTTTCTATGTGTGTATAATATTATAGGCTAATATAACGATCATTTAGGTACATACCTCATTGTGTTTTATATATACCGCACGACATGGTACACCAATTTTATAGCCACTTTTTATTTTGACACAATTTTAGGTGCACCTTATAGCGCTTCTTTATTGTTTTGTATATATATATATATATATACAGAATGGTCACTCCCGGACCAGAAAATCCCATATTATGTCTTTAAAAAATATGTAAGTAATTAAAAAATGTATTTGCACATCTTGTATAATCTCTTTGCCTTACAAACCCTTAACATCAATCAGTTATCTCAAAACATCACCTCCCGGATACAACTTTCCTTCACATTAATAATATAGTAAAAATCTATTGTCTTATAATTCAGTCAGGAGATCTGTTACAGAATGGGTTAGCTGGGGGCTTTCTCACTTTAGCAAACTTGACAATCTGCAAAAATATATGATGTTCTTAAACTTGTTTTAAGATAATAATTTTCTCTCCTGTACTGTGGTTTGTCCCTGTGAGATCGTTCCTCTCATATATGAATTGCCTCAATTCATGTTATGACCTTAAATTGATGAGCAGAGTGGAATGAAACAGCTAATATGTGTTTTGTTCTCTGCCTTTTTGAGAAAGGGGATTATTAAGCATAGAAAATGCTGTGTGGTATATTCCCATTAGTACTAGCTACTCAGCTGTGCAACTTAATGGTTAGGGAGCAAAATGAATTACTATCCTGTAAAGCACCCTTAAGGCTTAAAGTTTGTTCAGTCAGAGAACATTTTTAATGCATGTCAGTACAGTTTATTCATTGAATTGTAATGATTGATACTTTAGTGGATTGTACCCTGAGAACAAAAGTAGATTTTTCATTGAATTAATCTGAAAAGTGTCTTCTTCAAAGTGTGTTTATGTCCGAATGATTTTCTGACATTTTTCAATATGGAAATAATGTTGCATTTAATGTGCTGTGTTGTGTAAATAAAGTCCAACTTTCTTACTTGAGGCTTTCAACAAGGCTGTTGTCTTTGCATTAGACTGCCCGGGGAAGCATGAAGATCCATATGATTATAAATGAGACATACATGTCTAGTGATTTGGATTTATCTGTAGTCATTAATTTCCAGTATGAAAGACCTATGGAAAGGGAGTATGCAATCACACGTCTGCTCCCTGCATCAGGGTGCTTCTGTAACAAGAGCCTGTCCCAGGTAGTTTGTTACCAGGTCGGTGGCCTCAAAGTCTGCAGATAAGGATGGATTGGAAGCAGAATCAACATAACAAGAGGTTAGTTGTTGCAGTTTTGTGGTCAATGTGGGGGCCGCTTGCACTGCTTTGTATGGTGCTACAGAATGGATTTTCGTATCTGTGAATCATCTGCACAAATACACTGATAAACATCATACTCAAGGTTGCCAGTTTATTTAGGACTAGACAGTAATTACAGAAGAAGATGGAAGAGAGGTGATAAAAACAATAGCAATGATTCCAACAAAACAGTGCGTAACAAAGATAGTTCAGTCACCACATGGCCATCTGGAGTGCAACCAAATACTCTTAGGACCCTATTATATAAACTACAAAGCGTGTGCTTGGGCTGTTTTTTTTGTTGTTGCAACAAATTGTGAGAAAGCATTGAAACGGTTTTCAATAAAGGGTGGGGAGGTAGCTAAAGGGACCACCGAAAAAAAGTGTGTCCTTTCTACTGAAATGCAAATTAGCATGTAAATGAGCCATTTTTACAAAATGAGGTATATATCCAGTTTTCAGCATGTCCAAAAGAGTATTATTTGCTATGTGAACTGGTCAATTATCCTCACATTTTTTTGGCAGGTTAACTTAGCCCAAAAGACTTACAAATAATTGAACTGGACTTGAAAAGCAATGGAAGAAAAGTTAGAACAATCTGTGAAAATGCCTGAAGAAGTTAACAAACAAAATATCAAATGGGAGCAGCTGACTAAAGAACTGTAAATAAGGTAAAACAACTGTGAGTGAGGCAAATCTCCTGTGAAAATGCCTACGTTCAGGCCTGGAAATCCCATAACACCTTTTCACCAAAATGAAGCCATCTTGTTATGTGTGTAAATTGTGTCAGGATGAGGGAGCATGTGTGAGAGAGAGAGAGACTAGTGAGTGACAGAGACAGCTTGAATGGAAGCAAAGTAGATGGAGTGAATGTGAGTGTATCACTGGTTTTTATGATTGCTTTGAATCTCTGCTGTATTTACTGCTTCCTTGTGTATGCTAATTGCCTGTCTTTTTCAGCCTGCATAATTATTTTGTATTGAATTATGCAAAAGTGTATATTTTTATCAGCATTTTTTTTTTGCGATGCTGAAACTGCTTAATCTGCGTATATTGAATAGGGCTCTTTATCCGCAGATGGATGAGGACAATAGAAAACTAGCTCACTGTCCAAATACTGTTAGGTTTTGTATAATATGTTTTTTTTTACAGCAAATCTTAGGAGCTTGGTAAAGGATAGCGAAAGTGTAATGTATACAAACTACTGCACCTTGAATCGTTTCACTTTCTCCCAGAAAAGTGTTTGTTCATTCCCCCTTAAAGAGGCAGTCCGCACAGCACTTAAAAAAAAGATGTATATCTATATATCTATATATAGATATATAGACATATATAGATATTAGATAAGTTATGGTGGGTGAAAAAGGTGACGAAAAACCCTCCACCGTATTGCATATAGTAAATAAAAAATATCACTTGTGAGCACATTCACATGTCTTGGACAGGTCTGCAAACCTGCTTTTCACCCAATTGTTATTCCTATATAGATTGCTGAATCTGTTTAAAGCATACTACACTATTATATATTTTTTCCCCACATATGGTGACACCTGCGCTCCCCACAAGCTTCTCCCTACCATCCAAGACAAGAGGAACTGGATCTTCTCCAAAGAGGGTTGAGCAGCGAAGTTCACCATTCATATTTTCTTTTATTTATGAGCACTTTGAATAATTGGTTAATAATATCAATCACTATATATTTATTTATTGCACCTCTATTAGAAGCGCCTCACATTTTTTGTTTTACACTTTTCGCCATTATCACCTAGCATACAGTGCTTCCGCTGCAGCAAGGGATTCTGGTAAATAACATGCAAATGAGCACACAGTGCCACCTTTTGCATCAAACCCGGGGGGGGGGGGGGGGGGGGTGGGTTCTGAGTACAGTACTGTCTGTGTGAAACTCATAGTGGGCAAGGTTATGTTCTAATGCAGCAACACACTGGTACATCGAATAGTTACAAGCATTGGACCCTTGATGTTACGGATTTAATTCCCTCATTCACGTCATTCCGGGGCCTTATGGCTAAGGGGGGATGACATTGTTTAACCCACCCGTCCCGTCAGGGCTGGGGTGCTCTGGCACAGACACGCAGCACTTGGTGTCCTGCTATGGTCGCTGTAGCAGTGTACCCACTTTACACATAGCACTTACTTTGTGTTTGTGTGTGCGGAGGAGATGCAGTTATGCACGGCTAATCACTGTATCTCTTCAGAGAGAAAACAACCTTGGTGAGTAGGCCCCAGCTGAAAACCAAAGTCTTGGACTTTCTTGCGGGCCTTCTGACCGAAGAAAAGAAGAGGAGAACGTCCAGTACCCTGATGGAGGATGGCATCAAAAAGCCCTCGAAGCTTCCTGTCCATTAGGCTGAAGATCCTTGGGAGGAGTAAAAGGACTTGTTCGACTTCGAGAGGACAGTCTCAAGCAAGAGCACCCTAGCCGTTGAAGCGGCTTGAGTTCACAGGGGAGGGAATAATTTTTAAAAAAAAGCTGTTCTCTGCCTTCACTAAATGGCTGCCTTTCAGTTTCAATCAATCCTTCAGTCAGTGTAACTCAGCAGTTACAATGTATTCTTAAATTACTAAGGTAATATTATCTACTGTTACAGTTTGCTACTCAAACTACTGGGAATATTGGCAACAAACTATCTGGGGAAGTTTGCTAAAATCTGCTATACAAATCAAAGGATGCTCAGTATATTAAAACTCAATAAAAATGGCATTAACAGTTGAATAAAAAAACAAAATGTAGTAAGTATCTCATACTACAGACAGGGGTGTAGCTATAGCCGGGGCAAAGCCTGGGGGCCCGCACCCTTGGGGGCTTGCTCTCTAGGGAGACCAATCCATATTTGTCCCGGTGTTTGTATAAATGTACATCTGGAAAACCGTTTTGCATATCATCAGAAACTGGTACAGGAAACAGCCTGCATCCCATATTGGACATTCCATCCTTAACAGTGAACAGAACCCTTACTGGCAAAACCATCTAGAACAGGGCTGGCCAACTCCAGTCCTCAAGGGCCACCAACAGGTCAGGTTTTAAGGATATCCCCGCTTCAGCACAGGTGGCTCAATCAGTGACTGAAGCAGGGATATCCTTAAAACCTGACCTACTGGTGGCCCTTGAGGACTGGAGTTGGCCCTACCCCTGATCTAAAAGTATAAGATCTAGTTCTAAAAAAACAGAAGAGCGTTTGTTGACTATTGTATCTTCAGGAAAGGTACATACTGAAGTTGCTATTTTGTTGCATTAATTAAAGTATGTGTTAGGATGCTGTTCAATTCTCATGTTTTTCACTTACGCATGTATATATTTGGCGCATATATTGAAGAGGGATTGCAAATGAAATGTGTAAAATGTTTAAAATGAATACCCTATTGAGCCATACCTGGACCAGTGCCATAATTTAAACATTGTTTTTAAGTCTCTGAGCCTAATACTACCATATTTGGCAGTAGGACCCGGTGTTCAGCATCTGGCATCACCTCTCAGTTTTACTGGATCATTTATTGATGACAACATTTCAAGCTGTTTCTTTCTCCCATACATGACTTACTGCTGTAACAACATAACTCTTCTGAATTAATGAAATAGTTCTTGGAAGAGTATTTGGTAGCCTAATGCATGAAACATGTTGGTTACTTAGACAAATAAGGCTTTCACATTTTAAATACTTTTGTAGGTGGTGTACATCTTGCTGCTGGATTTGGTCGCCTGTGTAAAATGTTTTGCCTTGGAAGTGAGTTTTGATAATGAATGTAGAAATGTGTACAGAACAATTTAAGTATGGTAAGGAAATTCACAACATCAGTAGCTCTCCTCTGCTGAAAAGCACAGAGCACCAAGTAAAGATGGAAAGAACAAAATAAAGAAGAGAAACGTAATTAATCTTCTTTCAAGGGCCTTGCAAGATCATGGAATAGCTACAGTTACAAAAGTGCTAGTTTCTTGCATTAAAGAAATGAACTAAGGCAAAGTACTTTAACGGTATATATATATATATACACACACACACACACACACACACACACACACACACACACACACACACACACACACACACATATACATATATTTAACAGGCCACCCCTTACTGTCATTATTTTGGTGGAGTGCCCATAATAATAATAATTATATATATATATATATATATATATATATATATATATATATATATATATATATATATATATATATAAAGACAGGAAGAAAGAAATCCCACATTAATCACTCTGATAAATCATGAAGATACAAAAAAGTTTATTAAAGAGCAAATAAAAACAAAGAAATAGTTAAAAGACAGGTTAAGACCAAGCGGGGACCAACAGAAAACCTCTCAAAATAGCAACACAAAACCCATAAACACTAACAAAAAAGACATACGGGATACCATAGAAATCTAATAAAGTGCTGATTGCAAACACGCAGCATATATGGAGGAATATCCTATACAGACAGTGGGATCTGAAAAGTTCCCCTTGAAAGTAATGACCGGTCGGTCCATTAAACACACATATGCGAAAAGAACGCAGAGATACACTAGTTGGAACAGAACAGCGAAATAGCCCTCTCTGGAGCAGAAACCCATCTGTGAAAAATGCAGTAAGTTATGGGAGAAACATATGCCAACAATAAACAGAGTATATAGTAATTATGTAATGCTAGATAGTCGTAGCAAGAGAAATCCCAGCACACTGGTATAGGCTAATGATATAAACACTCTCAAAATGAAATAAGGGGTGCATAAAAAAGATCAAACAAGAGATCATAAAGTCCCAGAGATAGGTAAACGCATGTACTGTCCGTAATGAAACTTGATCGTAGCAGCAGTGTATCAGCACCGACACTTTCTGTGCAGGCTGGTAAAGGAAGCGCTACGAGCACTATTGTGTGAATAAAAAGAGTCCCATAAATGTCAGTAGAGATAGTGGGTATGTGATAGTAACAGATCATCCATGCCCAATATATGTATGGGAATGAAAGGCAGTTTTGAAATGAAGGGACACGGAGGCCCACGAGGAAGGGAGCAAAGAAATCTTCGCGGTCGCGATGTTTTTGGATACAAGAGTCAGAAGAAACAACACTAAGTATGATCAATGACAAACTAACTATTGTTAACCTTTCTGACACTGTGTTAAGAATAGCCCAAACCAGTGTGTTAGAACGTGGACTTTCCTTCTCTCCTACTAATGCTTGTGACAAGTTCGAAAGGATAAAGGACTTAAATCTGTTTTGCAGAAAACTTCTACTTTATAAACATTATTCTAAACCAACTGAGGATTTTGTAAGTCAACCAAATATGGAAAACTGGACATCAACTGACCAACTGAACAACTGAGTCTGTTCCCAACGACCTTGCTGTAGCAAGGCATATAAAACCGAAATCTATATTCTGCCCACCGATCCAAACCTCATCACAAATAGAGGTGTTCTCTGATTTAGTTGGCCGTGCTATTTTACATCTACCTGACACGATCAGCAAAACCAATTTAAGTAAATCAGAATGGATAGCAATTGAGAGCCTCAAAAAGCTTACATCAATTGAAATAAACCCTCTGATAAAGGGGGCAATATTGTACTCTGGCCCAAAATCCCTCTACGAGAAAGAGGCTTATAATTGCCAATTGTCTCAGGCATATGGGGACTGTCAGAGCCCATTTGCTGTTTCATTGACTGTTTATTACGTTCGTCTGTTGAAACTCTCCCTTCATATGTAAGGGACACAATGGATGTTATATTAAGGCTAGATCAAATTATAGTGGACACGGAGACAATCATGGCAACGTGGTGTGATGTTGAAAGTTTATATACATGTATTTAACACCAAGACGGTCTACATGTGGCCAAGTACTTCCGGTCCATGTAAAATCTTAGTTCTGATCTTGTTAAAACATTAATGCGGTTTTTGTTTTGTTTCTCATACATAATTATTTTGTATTCAAAAATTATTTTTTTCCGCAAGTCAGGGGAACGGCAATGAGGACAACATATGCACCCTCAAATGCCAACCGATTTCTGGGGTGGTGGGAAAGGGAGGTGGTTTTTATTGAGTAACCATGAACTTACCAAGCATGTGCTGTTGTGGTTGAGGTACATCGATGACATCTCCATTCTCTGGCAGGGATCCCCCGCAGACCTGGGTAGATTCGTCGATGTCCTCAACCACAATGAGAATAATATTAAACTCACTTTCCACTGGAATTTATAGACCTTCAAATCAGTATTGATGCAGAAGGTTGCATTACAACTGACATCCATCGTGAGAAAACGGCTTCTAACACTGTACTCCACGCCATGAGTTCTCATTCAGCTCATCAGACATTTTCTGGCCAAACATCAATATGACCCTCTGCAATTAACAGCTTTTGTTATTGATAAAGTCTCATTGGGTATCAGAGGTGGAGACCTTAATAGGCTCTCCTTAAAAAAAGAGTGCAGATGGATCACTCAACTGGGATCCATTGTACCACCAGGGTTGAATGCATGGGGTATGCTATGTTCCTTTAGGTATAGGCCATGTATTCTTACCTATCCCTCTCCTGTGTTCCATTTCCCCATACTGGGAGTTTCTTTACCCTCAGGGTATACCTATTTTTGCTTTGTTTTTTGACCCTCCTTAGCTGTCATGTTCCGCCTTTTCGGTGCTTTTTATTAATATTTTTATTTATTTATAATGTATCCTATGCTCTACTTAATTATTTAGAATATGGGTCTTCTGCCTGCTATGCATCTTAGGAGCTTAATCAGTTTTCAATTGGTTTCAGACATGCACACAAGCATTTGGATGCTCACAGGCTACATTACACAGCTCTGCTCCTTGATTGGTCCTGTTATTACACGTGTCAGATGACGTTAGCGAGCGCACAGATTAGAAAAACTCAACGCTGCATGAGAAAGATCACTCCCGGAAGAAGCCTTTATTGGCGAAATGGCCGTCGGAGTGTCTGGTGCTGGGACCGAGCCTCTTCTTACCTTGACCATCACCCATGAGTGATTCATTTTTGGACCTGGCAGGACGTGTGGACTGACGAGTGGTTGCTGTCTGGTGATATGGATATTAATTACTTTCCCTCTACCTATCCGCTGAGCGAGCTGGTTTATTTACACTATCTAAACCTATGAGACACGCCGTGGATATCAGACTTACATATAGCCTTCTACCTGTTCATTTCCACTCCCACGTCATTTCAAAACTGCCTTTCATTTCCATAAATGTATTGGGCATGGATGATGTGTTACTATCAAATACCCACTATCACTACTGACATTTATGGGACTTTTTATTCGCATCTAATAGTGCTCATAGCGCTTCCTTTACCAGCCTGCATCTGTGCTGATACACTGCTGCTACTATCAAGTTTCATTAAGGACAGTACATGTGTTTACCTATCTCTGGGACTTTATGATCTCTTCCCAGTGTTTGTTTGATCTTTTTTTATGCACCCCTTATATCATTTTGAGAGTGTTTATATCCTTAGCCTATACCAGTGTACTGGGATTTCTCTTGCTACGACTATCTAGCATTACATAATTACTATATAGAAGTAATATTGCACGAAACGTGTAGGAGGGTTGCTAGACATCAAATTTTTTATGTGGTTCTAATAAAATATTTTTTTTATATTCTATTTTGACCCACTCTCATTGGTTGTGTGCCATATACCCATTTTTTCTCTGATCTATATTGCACCATTGGCAGCACACCTATTAAGGAGACACAGGACAGAGACATACTAAAGTGAGTGTAATAGTGTGAGTGGTAATAGTAAGGCCTCTCATCTCTCTTGACAAGTCAGCCCAGGAGGGACTGACTTTTAGGTCTCACCCCCAAGCCAAGAGGAAACTGACTCCTTGCTTCCTCACCCCAGAAGGGTGGGAGCAGAACTCACACGTCTCACCCCTAGGAGGGGGAGACCTGGACTAACTACAATTTAGCACTTCCTCTATGAGACTCCAGAAGGGGAGGGCACAATGTCTGCACCACTATTGGCTATACACAGACCCTGAATCACCACCACTTGTCACTCAGAGAGTCAGCATGAGGGGGGTCAATGCCCCGAGGATAGCCTGTCACAGCCTGCAGCTTCTAAGGGCTTACGTGACAGGAGGCAGAGAGGCAATCTGGGCCAGCCATGCTACATATACATAGTGTGTCTGATTCTCTTATTAGTCCAAGGACTATCCCAATGAGGCTTTGAGGGGTGTGTTTATTCCCATTAACTCAGGCCTTCAGGGAAACATTGTTCCTTTTTAGGACTTTATTGCTTGAGACTTTTTTACTCACTCATTTATTCATTGATATATCTAGTCTCATGTCCTGTGTTTCTATTTATGCGTGATATAATACATAATGTATATATATATATACTGATCCAGCACTCGAGCGCTTACTCCACCAAACACTTTTAACTGTGGCTCGTTGAATGAATTCTAAAATATTGGTAAAGATGGTTAATATTTTATATATCTTTAGGTTGTATCTGGGACAAAAGGGAAAAAAATATCTAAACAAGCAGATGCTGGACACAAAAGGAGCACACAAATATTGCATGTCATTTCCCAGAATCCCTTGCTGCAGTGGAAGTGCTGTGTGCTGGTTGATAATTGTGAAAGGCGGGGTTGCAGACCTGCCTAAGACATGCAAATGAGCATACAGTATATTTGCATTTGCTATATGCTTTGCTGTGGAGGGTTTTTGTCACTTTTTTTACTCACCATAACTTAACTCAGTATATATATATATATATATATATATGTATATATGTATATATGTATATATGTATATATGTATATATGTATATATGTATATATGTATATATGTGTGCTCATTTGCATGTCATTTCCCAGAATCCCTTGCTGCAGTGGAAGTGCTGTGTGCTGGGTGATAATGGTGAAAGGCGGGGTTGCAGACCTGCCTAAGACATGCAGATGAGCATACAGTTGTATTTACATTTGTATATATATATATATATATATATATACAAAAAGAAAAAAACAAGAAGTGGCGCCTATTGATAACTATACTTACAAAAGATAATAGGTTTGACTGTGAAGAACTAGTAAACCGATGAAATGGAGGAGTACATATAAACAATTGTAAGTATCAACTAATAAAAATGAAAATAAAATAAAAAAAATATATAAAAACCATCAACGAATATGGAGATAGTAAATAGCAATCAAAAAAAATAAAATGTTCAAAAAACAGTCCCAGAACACTGTCCTCCAGAGTCTTTGCAGCCTGTTTGAATGGAACACCACTGCCTTGAAGATATCTAAAGGAAAAACAAACAAAGAACAGGCGCACTCATAGTGCACCACCCAGCACCCCCTTGAGGAAGGTCCCACAAGGACCAAAACGTCGGTCATGTTTGTGCTATTTTTCACCTTTTAATACAGGTTTTTTCACTTACCTCTGAGTGCTGTCTTGTGTCCTCTCTAGCGAGGGTTGACTGCGTTGTTTATTTATCATTATAGGACATGCACCTAAATTGTTGTTTTGTTTTTTTGAGTGCTAGCTGCCCACCATTCTTGCCTGTATATATATATATATATATATATATATATATATATATATATATATATATATATATATATATATATATATATATAAAATCTTCTATATACTGAGGTCACAAGCCTCTCTTCTCCACCGTACTCCAACAAATGTTATTCTCCCTTTTTATTTTGACTGTCGACTTGGTCTTGTTTATATCTCATGGAGTATTATCCTGGTCTAATGTTGGTAATTTCTTCTTATGATATGACCGGGCCACTGTTATTTTACTTTCTTCACCCATGGGATGATGTCAGACTTTTGTTTGCTTCAGAACCCATTCATTCTTTTTCCTGTCTCTGAGTAATACCCAGCATACATCTCTCCATAATTCTTTTAGTTGCCTGAAGCTTCGAATTATCTTCCTATTTAGGGTCAAAATTTCACATCGATATGAGATTAGAGGCAAAATACACTGGTTGGACACTTCCCTCTTAGGGCACAGTTGAAGGTTCCTTTGGAAGATTGTCTTGTTTCTTCCAGACGCGCTCCATCCCATCTTCATTCTATTGATTTCTTTAACAAGGTTCCCATTTATTTCTACTTGATGGCCAAGGTAGAAGTAGTTTTCAACGTCTTTTAGTTCTCTTCTATCTATTTTGATCTTTGCAGAGTGGATACATTTATTGTACATTACTTTGGTCTTTTTGAAATTTATAAGGTAGCTTCTCTAGTTCTTTTGGATTTGTGGTTAAAAATAACAATGTCTTCTGCAAACAGTAGTTGACTCAAGTATTCACATTAGATTTTGATTCTTTTTTTTCTTTCCAGTTCAGTGTCTTGAACAATTCTTCAAGTGGGAAAAGCTTTGGTGATATGGTGTCCCCATGTTGCACACCTTTGCTAATCCTCATTTTGCTTGTACTTTCCTATAATCTAAGGGTTTATGTGCCATTCTTGTAACTGTTCCTTATAATAGTAATGTACACTTTAACAGTTTGACTTCTTAATGCATTTACAATGGCAGAGATGTAGTCCGAATCAAATGTTTTTGTGTAATTTGAGCACCCTATATTGAATAGCAGATTGCATTCCTTTCTGCCCTCAAATCCTTATCTCCCTGACTCAAAGTGGTGAGAAGGTAGCAATGGGTGTTCTAGAAGATGAATAGTGGCACTTGTACTGGCACGTTCAACCATGCTATGAAAGCTTAAACAATATACCCCACCAAAGTGGGAAAAGTACTTGCCAACATGCAGTTGAGGCTGGCCTAGCAAGTAAAGCTTCAACAACCAAATATGAAAGATACCGATATGCGGTGACCCACATTCTCCGAAAGCTGGTTTGTCTATGGGCTTGGAAGCATTTAGGAAGTAGGCATGAAGACAGAAGGTGCTAAGAATAACCGGATGTTAAACACCAGCTGTCATTCAAACCTCAATCTGGCTGCCTACAGCTGCCCGACTAGCCACTGAAGCAGCATTGCAAGAACTGGAAGACTAGCTTAGTACGATGTGATATTGCTGGTCTTAGTAAAAGAAAAGATGAAGGCTCAAAAGCAAATACCAACTACATTACAGAGGTACAGAAAATGTAATAATCAATGATAATTAAATATGGAGACAGGATTTACTGCCCTGTGGAGCTTACAATAGACATTGGATAAGATCAATAATCAGAAACGGGTATCTCCGGTAATGTAGCAAGAGGAAGGAATTATTTGGAACCAGTGACCCACACAGATTGTGGGTATATGCACCAATCATTAGGATTCATTAGGGACCTATTACGTATACAGTTACAGTACTTCTTGCACTCCAAATTTTTGGAAAATCATAAACTTGCAGAACACCTAAAGACGAGACAAGACTTTTAACATCTGAGACTAGTATCTATTGATATTAATACCAGCTTTGTGAATTCAATGACCTTGCCATTTTTTTTCTCCAAACGGAGAAACGTTATTAAGCCTGTGATGCTGAAGGTACAGTAAATAGTTCATGGTATACAAACATTTCTAAATGAGATGAACCTGTAGATTATTCTTTAGTTTTGAAGGTAGGATCTATACTGATTATCAGATAAAATATAATGTTTACAATTACAGTGGTGGCTGCAACTTCAATGTCAAGAAAAAGGTCTGTCCTTAAAATCTTCCACAGCAGTTCCCTGCGACATTATGTGTAGGTAGGAAGGATTAAGTAAAAAGGATAGTGGAGCATACTGTATCTTAAAAAGGGGAAGACAATGTGTATTTTTTTTAGTGCTGTTTACATTGACCATTTACTTTCAAGTTGTATATCCCTTGTGAAAGGAAGTTTCTTAAGCATGCTGATGTATTCAAATGCACTTTTATTTGATGAAAACTGTTTTTGTGTAGTCCAGTTCTTGGGAAATCTATTGTAAGACAAAAGAAGGTAGGCATGTCATTAAGGTGTCTGTTCACTTTGACTAATTAACAAAATACAAAGTTCCCCATGAGTTTCTGGACAAACTGCATTACCAGAACCACATCATCTTTACCAGCAAACAATTTAGCTCACACACTGACTATTATTATATATTTATAAGGCGCCTACATATTCTGAAATGGAGACCGATGATAAGCACCTTTCTTTAAATTGAAAGCACGTATACAACATTGTTTCTGACTACAATAGGGGCACTAGATTTTCATGTGTTATTTCTTGGCTTTATAAGCTGTGACAAAGGTGATTCATGTGCAACCATTTTACCTCAATCACTTTTACAGAAGACTAGTATTGCCATATCCTTTATTATTTGTGATTTGACGTTTGCACGGGTAATCTCTGCTCAATTCAACTTGCAAAAATTGTAGCTTAGGTATCAGAATATACATACACAGATTAAGAAATCAATAAATAAGTAAGTGAATCAAATCCTTCTGTAACACCATGACAATTTAATTTGATATGCGTAAAATAAAACAAATGATATGACAGTTTAGCAGACAACTACATTTTTCACCCATGGATGGAAAATACAAAAAGGTTTTGGGTGCAAAGTTTATAAGTCTGTGCCCATTAATGTTGGTTGGAGGCTTTTTGTTGACATGTATGCATTTAGCTAAGCCTCTTGTTAGGGATGCCCAGAAAGACCATTAAGTATTCCAGAATGCATGCAATAATCATGCATAGTGCAGCTTGCAGGCGTTGAGGAAGACAATTCTACAATAGACAAAGGCACCATAGGGAAACCTGAATTACAAAGGAGAGAAAAAAAGACGAGATGTGCACTCATCTTAATAAGAAAACAAATCAAAAGAGCATACCCTCATGTCGACAACATAACTGGGTGAAATACTATTTCAGGTGTGGCACACTGAATAGGGTGGTTCCCAGACAATTGTTACATGTATTCATGCAGGCAATAAGTGTAGTCAGGCTATTGGACAGCCAAACCTTTTGTTGAAATGTCCTTCAACCCAATGTTCGGCTTCTTATCCAGGGTCGTAAGGAAAAGTATGTAATCATTGCTCCCCAGCTGCTTAAGTAGAGAATGAATGTATGTGATGTAAAGGATCAGAATAATGGGGAATAACCCCATTGTCCTACCTACATAATACAGGAAACTGTAGGCACAGAAAAGGAATACAAACTGCTCATGATAAACACAGGGCTATCCTAAATATGAAAGAAAGGAAAGGATATATTACAGTGTGAAGTTTCACCGCGAATACAAAAGGAATTAGCAATTTTTTCACACAAAAAAAGCAAAACGGCAAATCTGTATAAAAATAATTGACCACACATTAAAAGTCAACGTACCAGGTAATATGATCCTTTATATGCCGCCATTTCCCTAAATAAGGGTGATAGGTGGAAAAATTGTGGTGAATGGTAAAATTGCAGAAATTGTTAAAATTCTGAGCAATGCAAACATTTGCAAAACCTAAATGTTTGCAAAACATTTTGCAAAGCAAATTTGAAGACATTTGCACAGCTCTCATAACTGCGTGCTGTGGTGGCAGAATAGTGCTACTCGGGGTATAGAGTATTATTGCTGAAGTTCATAAATCAAACATCATTTTACATTTTTTGCATTTCTTTTTGCAAAATATAAAATCGTTGCAAAAATAATTTGCACTTCATGCGTTTACACATACAAGGGGCAAAAATGTACATGTCAATGTGACCCTTTCTATACTGCCATTTCCCCTCCAGTTCTGGTGAAAAGTGGCAACATTGTGGCAAAATATTGGCGTAACTGACGAATTTCTGAGCACTGCGAAAACTTGGTGAAAACAAAATGTAAGAGAAAAATGCAAAACATTTTGCAATGCATATCTGAAGACTGTCACATCTCTAATAACCACATCATGGGGTTGAATTATGAATTATGAAATATATTTTTTAACAAACCTTTTAATTACAAGCAGAGTTCCCAATCTGTTTTTATTTACAAATACAGGGACTTAGTTCTTGAAATCAGACACAGTATCAGTACTTTAAAAACACAATTCTACCATTGACTACTTCTATGAACAGCTATTGTGTTGGTCAGTTAAAAGGGTTCACAATCTGTAACAAATTTACACTTTTCCAGGAACAATATGGTCACTGTAGCCCTTTGTGCACTATATGTGCAGTATCTAAATAGCCCCAGCCTTCTTTAAGTTCCATAGAAATGAACAGTCTATACCTTTGATCTCACTTGTTCTACCAATGAGAAATTAAGAAATGCACTTTCCCTGTCAAAGGAAAACACATGCGTAGAGTGTGTGTGTGAAACATTTGTGCATGCTGGTGTTTGCAGCGCATTTTGGGTATTCATGGCTGGAGAAAAGTTATTAAACTTTCCCAAAAACACCATTTACCAATATGTTAGTCAGAGAAAGTCTGACCTCAATGTTTGAGAAAATCTAAACAACTTTGCTTTGTGAAAGCTGGGGGAAACTGCCCCGCTTCACACATATTGGGTTAAAAAATTCGGAACTTTTGGGCCTTGCGGATTAACGAAAAGCCTTCGCTAGAGCTTTTTGCAGGTCTTGCAAATTACTTAAAACATTTGAAGGAAATGTGCAACATCTTATAGGCCAACAAGCGTTACTTCAATAAATAAGGGTCTAATGACTTACTGTAGCTCTCCAACTTGCAAAACGGTAGTAAAACCAGTACTTGTAGTATGTTTGTCAAAGAAAAGGGATCCCATTAAAAGCAACAGGAGTTCCACCTTCGATAAATCAGGTTGTCCTTGTTTTGCACTGGGTTTGGCAGCCTGAACACTTTCGTAAATATCCACTGTAAGATTTAAAAACATTTAAATTGTTATTTGATTTGCCCAAAGAAGGCAAACGGATTACAAAAGAAGTCCCATTTCTGAGCAATATACCTGAGTACAACAGCCAGATTGGGTGTGTTCCATAGAATAACAATACTTTTTCCAGTTTGCTCGCCAAAGTGCTGCTGCCAAAAGTCTGCCCGAGACTTTTTCTTTTTGTATTTCACGAGAGCAGAGCCACTGGATGACATTGTTTAATATATGGGGAAATGGAATGGAAGTAGCAGAGTAATCTGGTATAAATGTTCCCTTTCATTAGAAGGACATACTGTATATTCTGATTTTTCACATGAATTAAAATGCATGGGACTGAAATCTTCTGCAGCACAGCGTATTCAATAACAGCCTGGGATATTTATGTTGGAGGCTCAGATTTAGCCATGATATTCACAAAATATATTATAGGAGGTTTTAAGTGCCAGTTAAACTGACAATCTATGTCCACAAACCACAACTCGACAAATAATCCTCAACATATGATTTATCAGGTTGTTGCTTATCAGCTCCAATTTTTGTCTCCATGCTTCTTCAGAACATATTGCACCACTAAACATTGTTATATGACCTTCATCAGAAGGTCATCATGTGCATTAATCTGTACACACTATGGCGGCTGTGTATTAATGTGATTTTGGAGCAGAGAAGTCTGTTTTGATGCATTGCACAATTTTATGCAGCACAGCTGCATCAAATATAAGGAACAGTTTGTTACATCTGGTGCTGATTGTTAAACGCCAAACAGTGACACCACTTGAAACATGGCAGATTGAACAAAGGCAGATTAAAGGATGCACAAAGGCAGACCGTTTGATACATCTCATTACAATATGTGCATTATGTAACACCTACAGTAACCCCACCTTTTGACAATCCCCAAATAGCAAGCTTATGCAAAGGAGGCACACGTGTTAAATATATTACAGCATAAAGACACAAGATAAAAAGAATTATCCTAAGTCCCTTAGTACAAAGCCCCCTATATATTTACTAATATAATAGTTGTTACTTGTAACACTGAGGCATCAAGTGCTTGTTTTTGGTTTAAATGAGTTTTTGCAGCAGCCATTTCAAACTGGTTCCAGATGTCTTTAGGTGTAAATCTGGAATATTTAATTACAAGTGTAATAGATACAATTGGAAAATTAGATATGACAAAATGTAATCTTTGTAGTGTTTCAGTGTTTTTCTTTGTTTACAAAGCTTTAGTGGCAAAGTTATTATAAGATGATAATGACAGTGCTAACAGAATGTGCTTTTTGCCGAACATTTACTGCTAGTCATTTGTTTTAGAATTCAGTTGCAAAGAAAAAGTAATTTGCAGCAATAGCTGTCATTCTTGTTGACAAAATGTACTGTTATTGAACTTCTACAGAAACTCAAATAGAAGCAACTGAGAAAAGGCAATCAATGTACTGCTAACACTTAAGACAATGTCTATTGTTATGTTAACGTTCAATCTAGGTCTACACATTATTAGGTTGTGCAACTAATATGTAACATTTGACGGGATTGCTGCTTTAAGGGGTGCAAATTTGTATTATGAAATTGAGTTGGCTAATTTTATGTTGTGCCTCTATGAGCCAATATAGGAAGCTTATTTTTGTTACTTGTGCTCCACTTACTAGAGTAAGCAATTTGGGGAGTTGTTATGTAAATGTATTGAGAGAGAAAGAGTATAAACATTCAGTAACCTTTCAAGGTAGCTAATATGAGGTTTTGCAAAATCCGTCCCGGGTTTTCTGAGTCCGGGATTTTGCTCTAGCTCGCCCTCTGTGGCAGGATCCTCCATTTTTGTTCCTGGAAGCTTCCTTTAAAAGGACAGCCCTGTAAGCAGGAAGTTGCCAAGCAAAGTTTCAGTTCATGCTGAGTACATACAACGCACTTACCTTTTGTCTTCCTCATTACCAGACCGGCTATGTACCTCGACCACCCTTGTCTTCCACCTCGACCTCTGCATTCTCACCGACTACTTAACTCTTCTGCCAGCCCTGACCTTCAGCTTATGACTCACTACTCTATCAGGACTCTGTCCCTCGGCTCCGGTTGGTTCTTTCATATTCCTACTTCAGCCCTGCGGGTCCGTTTCCTGCTTGAGATGAGCATCGTTACATTTTG
The DNA here is from genome assembly GCF_040206685.1 of Ascaphus truei. Classification (NCBI taxonomy): domain Eukaryota; kingdom Metazoa; phylum Chordata; class Amphibia; order Anura; family Ascaphidae; genus Ascaphus; species Ascaphus truei. Next base: position 307,806,197 of record NC_134486.1, on the reverse strand, counting down.
CTCAGCCCAAACATGGACCCCACTGAGATAGGACGAGCCGTTACCCTGCAAGGACAATACTTGGGGCATTTTGAGCAACGCCTCACCCTACACGACCAACAACTGGCACAGATGTGTGAAGCGGTGCAGGACTTAGTTACCCATCAGCTGGACTTGAAGGCTGCAGATGTGGTTCCAATACCTCTTCTGTTATCTCCTGCGATCAGAGAACCTCGGATTCCGACTCCTCTACGGTATGGGGTGGGAACCTATGGCATGCAGGAGATTCCTTAATCAATGCTCTATCCAATTTGTATTACAACGGTCCATGTTCACCAAGCACCGAGCCCGGGTGGCCTACATCATTTCTCTTTTCACTGACGAGGCACTGGCTTGGGCCTCCCCACTCTGGGAGGGGGAATCGCCCCTGATCAACGACTCCCATGCTTTCATCCGTACGTTCAAATTGGTGTTTGACGCTCCTGGACGTGTATCTTCTGTTTCAGCTTCAGAACTTGCATGGTAGAACAAAAAACAAAGAAGCCCAGTGCTACTTCCAATATGACAAAAATACACAGGGAAATACCTACACATTCTCTTGAAAAGGGGTCATTTATTTTAACCCTTTGGCCAAAGAATCTTACGCCTGCTGCCACTTTCAGGGCATGACCATTAGCAGGTCCTAACACTACCTAAGTTAAAATTCTTATTTACCTCTATAATTAGAAGAATGATCACAGTTGATCTGTCGTAACCCAGCAAAATGAAACTGACCTACCAACTTGTAATGTTGTTTTTTTTTTTTTTTTTTTACAGCTTGCTGGGTATCTGTGTGTTTATTAAACTTGCATGGTAGGCCAATACACAATTGAGATTCATACCCTTGCGACTGAGACCGGCTGGAATGATAAAGCTCAAGTAGTGGCCTTTTGGCAGGGACTCTCAGAGCACTTAAAAGATGAACTAACCAGTCGGGACCTCCCTAAGGACCTTGAGGAGTTAATTTTCTTGGAATACAGATCGATCTCAGAATACAGGAACACCTGTCTGAGAAGTGCCGTGCTGTTAGGAGCCCGACGATTCGGTTGGCCCCAAATTTCCTTTCTCCGTCTCCTCCAGATGACAAGAGCAATCATAGAAATAAATGTCACACCACTGTTAATAAAGACATGAAAGTATAATTCTGCTTCTGGTGCTTACCTCCCAATGGTCCCGGCTTCTCAAGGCTAGACCTGATAATGGCACAAAAATGAAGGAAAGGAGGAGCACACAGGAGACTTAATTTGAGTTTTGAAAAACTTCAATAAGGTGTTCACAGCATCAGAGCTTTAGTACAGATAATGTTTCAGGACTAATGGGTCCCTTCCTCAGACCCAACACGCCATTGAGATTCATACCCTTGCGACTGAGACCGGCTGGAATAATAAAGCTCAAATAGTCGCCTTTTGGCAGGGACTCTCGGAGCACTTAAAAGATGAGCTAACCAGTCAGGACCTCCCTAAGGACCTTGAGGAGTTAATTTTCTTGGAATACAGATCGATCTCAGAATACAGGAACACCTGTCTGAGAAGTGTCGTGCTGTTAGGAGCCTGACGATTCGGTTGGCCCCAAATTTCATTTCTCCGTCTCCTCCAGATGACAAGCCTATGCAGCTGGGTACTACCAGACTATCAGAACAGGAAAGAAGCAGGAGGCATACCTTGGGATTGTGCTTGTATTATGGGTCCCAGGGCCACTGGATCCATGAATGCCTGAACTTCGCGGGGCCGAGAAAACACCTGTGTCCAGTGAAGTTGTAAGAACATTTGCTGGACATCGCTACCATCCCTCCTCCCTCTGTGCCTTCCCGGATTCTTGTACGGGTTTCCATCTCATGGGGTTTGGCCTCAGTCTCTACTCAGGCCTTCGTGGAATCTGGAGCAGCAGGAAACTTCCTTGATCTTTTGTTCGCCAAACAGCACGCAATTCCCCTTCACTCTTTGGAGAATCCGTTAGAGATTACGGCGATCGATGGAAGAGCCCTAGGACCCGGTACCTTCATCCAGGAGTCCCTTCCCTAGGTAGTGAACATTGGAGTTCTACATAAGGCGATACTCCCTTTCATGGTAATCAACGCACCCTCAGCACCTATAGTATTAGGTCTCCCTTGGTTGCGTGCCCACAACCCTACTGTTGACTGGTTAATAGGGCAAGTGACCACCTGGGGCCAAAGATGTCATGGGACTTGCTTGTCTGTACCTCGTCCCAGCTCTGACTTACCGCTGTCGTCTGTATCTCTCCCCGATGGCCTTCCCCTCGCACACCAGGATTTTGTGGAAGTTTTCAACAAGAAGCAAACCGAGGGGATACCACCGCATCAGGCATTCAATGACCCAATATACTTGTTTCCTGGAGCCATTCCACCGTCAGATTATTTCGCAGTTTCTTCTACTCTTCCATCGTCCACCTCCATATCTTGAGGTCCCGCGGCGGAAGACAAGGTCCAGGAGCTAAAGTCTCTCTGAAGGAGGATTCATGCCAACGTAACTAAAGCCTCCCTTCACCAGACAGACCACGCGGATAAGCATCGGCGACCATTATCCATCTGAAGAGTCCTTCCCTGAAGCTCGGACCCAAGTTCATAAGTCCCTACAAGATTGCGAAACAAGTAAACCCGGTCACGTTTAAATTGGAGTTACCAGATACCCTAAAGATTCCTCCAGTCTTTCAGGTGTCTTTCCTAAAGGTGGTGGCCCGCAACAACTCCTCTTCTTCTCCCACCCTCCCAGGCCCGGTTCCAGCAGATGGTCAAGTGGAGTATGTAACTAGTTGGATCCTGGATTCCTGTAGGTCTCGAGGCAGTCTCCAGTACCTTGTATCTTGGAGGGAATATGGTCCAGAGGAGAATTCTTGGGTAAAGGCTAGTGATGTCCATGCTTCATCCTTGATCCGAGGTTTCCACCAGAGGTACCCTGACAAGCCCAGGTTAAATCGTCTGGAGATCGATTCTGGAGGGGGGGGGGGGGGGACTATGAGATTTTGCCAAATCCCGTCCCGTCCGGGGTTTTCTGAGTCTGGACCGGGATTTTGCTCTAGCTTGCCCTCTGTGGCAGGATCCTCCATTTATGCTCCTGGCAGCTTCCTTTAAAAGGACAGCCTTGTAAGCAGGAATTTGCATTGCAAAGTTTCAGTTCATGCTGAGTACATGCAATGCACTTACCTTTTATCTTCCTCATTACCAGACCCGGCTACGTACCTCGACCACCCCTGTCTTCCGCCTGCCTCGACCTGTGCATTCCCACCGACTACGCAACTCTGTTGCCAGCACTGACCTTTGGCTTTACAACTCACTACTCTATCAGGACTCTGTCCCTCTGCTCAGGTCGGTTCTTTCATATTCCTACCTCAGCCCTATGGGTCTGTTTCCTACTTGAGACGAGCATTGTTACAGCTAACTACAGTACAATAGAGATAATGGTCAGAATGCCCTTGCAGGGAATTATGCGAAGTCTCACATAACAGTGATCTTGTTTATTACTGTGAGTGACAGTGCTTCACAGGCTGTAGGCTGTAGACATTTAATACTTTGGAAAATGTAACTCATAATGGTTACTACAATTATTTTCAACTTTTTCAAAGGAAGAAGTGACCTAACGGTGTTAGTAATACATTTAATGGGCTAAATGTAGGTGATTGACACTTTTTTTTAAAACAAGTACTTTGGAGGATTTTTATGATCCATCTATAATCTCTTTAGTGATAAGATTACGTGTGAAATACACATTCTTTCTTTAACCACTTCAGTGCCCTATAGCCATACCACGTAGGTTAGGAAGTACTGCACCCCATATGCTGTACTGTACATAAGTTGGTTTTGCTTATTTTTGAGGAGATCCTCCCTATCAATAAAAGTGGGAAGTTATTGCGTGAGCGCTCAGGAATGATCACGTTATCGCTCAGTGCAGGAGGTTCCACGGCATGAACTTTTCGCAATTTTTTTTATTTATGTTATTAATTATGATGCTATCGCTAGCCAAACATCTGAAAGGGGAGGTATCATGAATTTCATGAATTTATTCAAAATAAAACTATTTTTCACAGGACACAAGTATAATGGATACTTTAAGGGTGACAACAGATGTAGCACGATTCTGTATCCCTGCACTCGTAACCATAGCCAGCCCAGATGCTGCCCCAAACTGTATCAAGTCCTTTTATGGAAAGGAAAAGCCGCAGAAGCATAATGTTCCTGACGCATCTTTTCTTCAGAGGGAGTGCGGCTCTAGGTACATTTGTTTAACTTTCTAAGGAAGCCAGTTACAATAAAGGGCTTATTGAATAAAACTCCCATTGACTTGAATAGGCCCCTAAGCTGTTTCATTCTATTTATCTTGCCACATGGGACTGTCGCTTTAAACACAGGAACTATGGAAGTTAAACATTATGGGAGCTGTGTACAAAAGTTTAAAAAAAACACGCAAACTCCTAGAAATTGTTCTTAAAAAAACTTGGTTAGCTTCTGCTCACGCCGCTCGGCATTTGCGAAGGTGCTTCTTATGCACAAACTTCAGAGTTTTTCTCGCCCTATGGCAGCTAACACTCCTAGCAGCATACAGTAATCCTATTGACAACTGAAAAGGGGCAAGTTTAGGGGTGTCTCTAATTTTGCCCTGGCCCCGCAGTAAAAAAAAAAAAGAGTTAATACTTAATAAATTAGTTAACATTTGCATCTGTTCCGTTTTTGTACCGCCACCGATGGTGGTAGTGTGTCAATATTCTTCAAAAGATTATTTTAGCACCAATCTTAGTAAGTAGGTTAATTATGAAGCAATGCCAACACTTTTGCATAACATTTTAAGAGATACCGGTTGATTAAAGTATACAATACACTTTTAACATAAATATATTTATTTAAATACTTGTATATACACATGTGTATATATAGTGAGAAATACTGGTAGAGAAACGGACATCTGTGCTTCTTGAAGAGATATTACTATTTGTTTCAGCCACTGACCTCAATACACATTTATAATTTATTTTGTATAATTAAATATTTAACTTATTATTGTTTGCATATTAAAATACTTTTAGTAGACATGAGTAATAAGTATTGTCATTGTCAATATTGTTTTATATACTTTTTAATTTAATGCTAACACTAATTATCCACTCACAATGCACAGAGTGATTTGCAGGTCTCTTCTGGTTCATTTAAACTGATTCACTACACAGGGTAATAATTAGGCTTGCTTGCGGTCACACTACATTCCTGCAATCAATTAAAGGTAAGATTGCATTTACAAAGTGCAAGATAAATTAGGGACAAGCGCAGTGATTATGCTAATTAAGTAAAAAAAACATACTTCACTATGTAGGTGTCAATGCTAAAAACAAGTTTTTATAATAGCCATCTATGTATCTAACAATCAGAAGTTCAGACTCTTATGGCTTTCTTCATAAAATGGTGCTTGATTTGTTAAAATTAGTGCAAAAAAAAGAGCAAACCTTTGATTGGGCTTTCCCCCCTCAGGTTAGTGCGAAAATCACTTTACTAATCAGAAGAAACTGTATAATGAAATAAATAAACGATTAACACTGCCAAACACCCTGCATTCTTTTTGTACAAATGCATTTTACTTTTATCATCCTCATTACATATTTTGTTGAAACATCCTCCAGGAGTTTTGTGTTCTGGAATATTGATGCCAACATAATTTTTGCCTGTCCATTTAAATGACGATTTTATGAAATTGGGTTGATCACTCAGTGCCGTTTACTGCAACATTGAAACTGCTGTTGCATTCGTTATTTTAGTTGGGTATGATGTCACCTTTATATAAAAGCAGTAGATATTGTATATTGCACAATATAGGTTTTGGTGCTTTTCATTCTTAAAGCCTTTCTGTTAATGGTGAGAAATGGCAGAGAACATGTTAAATGTCTTTAATCTCCAATATACCTCTGTCCTGTTTTTTCTGTTTGCAAAATGTATTAATGCAGCAATCCGCTGCGCTCTTTTTTGTCTTTCATGTTTTTTTCTGCATGTAAACAAGGATAGTCTAACCTTGGGGCTCACTGCAAATCCTAACATTTCAACTCTTGCGCATACCAGACACATTACTGCCAACCAGGGGCGTATTGGGTCACTGGGAAACATGGCAAACGCTGGGTGGGCCGGTGGATCCATGGTGCCAGTGCCACCGTGGCTATAAGGGGGGCTTGATGGTGGTTACAGAGGCCCCGTGCTCTTCCCCACAACAATTAAACTGGGAGTGTGGGGGGCATCTGTAAGAGTCTCTCCTCCTGCAGCATCGCGTTGTCAAGGCGACCCAACGTCACATGGCGACACCTTGCCATGACAATGTGACATCACATGATGCCACGTCGTTTGAGGAGGGCTGGTAAGACAGATATCGCCCGGGCCGATATCAGTCTCCAATCTGCCCCTGCTGCCAACACAGTATTGCCACCAGGACATCCAGCAGGCAATGGAAACATTGGACGTCATTGGAAGATGTCTTTGCAATTTTCTATTGGTGACTCAGGCTGCCATATAAAAACATGTTTTTCAACTGCCAGGAACAAATTGTTGAGATCTGGGAACTGTAGAGACCCCCAGGTCCAGAGCTGAAATGAAAAACATTTTATAGAGCATTGCCGTTTTGAAGGTGCAGTCAATCATATGGCCAAAATGAACCACTGGCTGGGACATTTTTTTAAAGTGATTATATATTGGTGGTTTCTCAGAAGCTCAAATGTATTAGTAAATATATTATCAGATTTTAGTTTGTAAGCTGGAAAAGTGGGTGTGATTCTTTTGGCCACTCCTTTTCAAATGATGATGTCACTGGTTGTTGAGCAAGACTTGTTACAACGTGACACACATCTGTAACATCAGTTATCTACATAGTGCAGTGGTTCCCAAACTGTGCGCCGCGTCGCCCTGGTGCGCCGTGGCTTGGCTAAAGGGGCGCCGCGATTTCAACCGGACAAGCCGATAATTCTGATGCCTGTCCGGTTGAAAATTTGCGGGTAGGTCACCGCTTAAACATTTTGCTGTGTGCTCTCCTACCCCAACGCAATCTTTAAATCTCAATGTCAAGCGTGGCCACCATCTACTGTCTCACATGGCCTCCCTCATCAATGTCCCTTGTGCCTGCCGCTCCGACGTGCCATCTCTAGTTGTCCCACGTGGCGATCGCGTGTGAGGGGGGGAGGCGATCGCGTGTGGGGGGTGGGGGGGGGGGCGAGCCCATGTGGGCTGGGGGCGGGGTGAGCCCGTGTGGGCTGGGGGCGGGGTGAGCCCGTGTGGGCTGGGGGGCAGGGCGAGCCCGTGTGGGCAGAGGGGTGAGCCCGTGTGGGCAGGGGCGCGAGCCCGTGTGGGCAGGGGAAGAGCGCGTGTGGAGGGTGGCGTGCGTGGCGGATGCATGCTGGTCTGAGGCAGCGGGTACTATGAGCACGGAGACAGTCATCCTGCACTTGTGCCAGCAGCTACTAACGAGGAGGCAGACAGGAGTGAACAGTGGGGGCAGAGTCAGAGGTAAGCTAAGGACACATTTTTTTCTTTGGGGTGTGGGTGGGGGATTGGGGCATGTGGGCCAGCCTGGGGAAATAAAAATGATGGTGGGGGGGGGGAATAAGATGGGGGCCAGCCTGGGGAGATAAAAATGATGGGGGGGGGGGGGTAATAAGATGGGGGGCAGCCTGGGGAGATAAAAATGATGGGGGGGGGGGATAAGAAGGAGCATGGGGGCCAGCCTGGGGAGGTAAAAATGATGGGGGGGTTAATAAGATGGGGGCCAGCCTGGGGAGATAAAAATGATGGGGGGGATAATAAGATGGGGGCCAGCCTCGGGAGATAAAAATGATAGGGGGGGATAAGAAGGGGCATGGTGACCAGCCTGGGGAGATGAAAATGATGGGGGGGGGGGAGATAAGATGGGGCAGTGATGGGGGGCAAGGATGAGCTGAGATGATGGGTGCCAGGATGAGCTGATGATGGTGGGCCAGGATGAGCTGTGGTGATGATGGGGGGAGGTGGTGGTATATTTTGTATTGGGGAGGTGGGGGGAAATTTATAATGTATTGGGGGGGCGCGGGGGTATTTTTTATATGTATTCGGGGAGTGTGGGGGTCTAGTATTGTGTCCAGTATTTTTGGACAAGCAACCTGGCAACCCTAGGCACGTTCTATAAGGCCGGGCGCGTGCTACGCCGTGCGCGCATGCAGAATTTTAGTTGGCTGACGTTAGTCAGCCATTCTATAATGGTGCAGCGCGCGCACGGCAGGGAGCGGGAAGCCGACAGACAGCGGCAAAGACGGGGAAAAGATGATTTCGCGCCGCTACTGGCGCTCAAATGTATGTGTGTGTGTGTGTGTGTGTGTGTGTGTGTGTGTGTGTGTGTGTGTGTGTGTGTGTGTGTGTGTGTGTGTGTGTGTGTGTGTCAATGATTGCACAAATAAAATAAAAAAATATTTATTAAACTTTTTTTTTCTTTAAAAAAATCTTATTTAGGGCTTTCTTCACACACACACACACACACACACACACACACACACACACACACACACACACACACACACACACACACACACACACACACACACACACACACACACACAACCTGCAGCTCCCGGCTCTATAACAGGGAAATGCATGTGGCACATGCACGCGTGTTCGCATAGGCACGCACAGCCGCATGCAGTATAGAACGGGCCCTAAATGCAGCGCTTGCAACGTGGGAAACCAAAATAGTGAAGGGCAGCAACTGAACCAGACCGTTTGCGTGTTCCATGTAAGGTTTTGGAGCCACCTCTCGCCCTCTCACCGGCTGCGGGCAGCGACAGCAAGAGGAGTTCCCGGCGCTGTCGCCTGGGGGGGCGGTTCATTTGTTTTATGAGGCGCTCCGCACCACTGCAGTGACCGAATGAGGTGAGCGCTGTGCTGCCAGTGCCAGGGAGCTGTTGCCGGGGCTTCCTTGCAGCTCGTGTTTCATATCTCTACCACTCGCCACTTGTCTGCCTGTGTGTACATAGGGGGGCGGGGTGCGGGCTGTGTGTGAGAGTGTGTGTGTGTGTGAGAGTGTGTGTGTGTGTGTGTGTGTGAGTGTGTGTGTGTTTGAGAGTGTGTGAGTGTGTGTGTGAGACTGTGTGTGTGAGAGAGTGTGTGTGTGTGTGTGTGTGTGTGTGTGTGTGTGTGTGTGTGTGTGTGTGTGTGTGTGTGTGTGTGTGTGTGTGTGTGTGTGTGTGTGTGAGAGTGTGAGAGTGTGAGTGTGTGTGTGAGAGTGTGTGTGTGTGAGAGTGTGTGTGTGTGAGAGTGTGTGTGTGAGAGTGTGTGTGTGTGAGAGTGTGTGTGTGTGAGAGTGTGTGTGTGAGAGTGTGTGTGTGTCTGTGTGTGAGAGTGTGAGAGTGTGTGTGTGTGAGAGTGTGTGTGTGAGAGTGAGAGTGTGTGTGTGTGAGAGAGTGTGTGTGTGTGTGTGTGTGTGTGTGTGTGTGTGTGTGTGTGTGTGTGTGTGTGTGTGTGTGTGTGTGTGTGTGTGTGTGTGTGTGTGTGTGTGTGTGTGAGAGTCTGTGTAAGAGAGACACCAACTGCGCACTGCAACTGTTAGGTATGTATATACAACTTTGTTTTCACTTTGGGTGCCGTGGAAAAATCCTGATCGCCTTATGGAGCCTTGAACCGAAAAAGTTTGGGAACCACTGACCTAGTGTATATGTCATTTAGTTCACCTGGTCCTATCCTGTAAGCATTTCTTGCCATAACATTGGCTTTGGTTAAGCAGTACATTTTTTATTGAGAATAGAAATGATGGAAAATGTGTTAACAGTTTATTAAAAAATGCATAATTGTAATGATTTCATAATATTCATTATTCCATCATGAAAAATTCACAACAATTTACAGTCTCAATCACTGGGGATCTATTTAATTATTCTCCAGTTTGCAATTCAATATCTAAATTTAGCAAGCTCAACCATGGGCAATACACAGAGATGTATTACATGTATAAACTTTTGCATTCTACATTTACTGGGTATTGTTTGCTTTGTGACCAGACAAAAGTCAACAGTTTTGATACCTGTGCTGTCCATAATTCTTATTATATACCAGTAATATATTAATACTTATAATGTCCTAGATTGTTGCAGTATTTGAACATGTTACAAGGCATTTTGGCCCATGTTTACTAAGCAGTGCTACTCCATAAGACACTTTCCAGCACGTATTAGTAAATATGGACCCTTATGGCCCATTCAAGTGATCGGTCTGTAAAGTGTCTTCCAACACGAAAGGTGTCTTATGGAGTAACCCTTTTTAGTAAATATGGCCATAGGTACAGTATGCACACCAGCAACTTGATGACTCATCAAGACACAGCTAAATAGCTGAAATATTTACTGTGTTAGAGGCTTTAAAACTTATTCAATTTCATTGGTAAAAAGGGAGCCATCTGATTATTGATGGACAGACCAATTATTATGTGTCTCTAGTATGTTATGAAGCGTTACAGTATGTACATTAAGGGTGCTCTATAAATAAAGACTTACATACATACAAGTTAAAATAATGGAGACCAGTCAGTAATAGAAGGCTTTCATGCATCTCTGGAAGATGGGCAGACAATATATTTAACTGTTTTGCTTGATATACACTTAAAAACCTGGTAAACATTAACAACACTTGGCCTACAGGTAAGGTGGCTGCTCATTGTAGGATAAGGTGTGGCTCAGGTTTGAATATGGCCCAGTCTGACAGCTGAAGCCATTAAGGTTTGGGGGGATGTTATATACATAAATGTTATATATGTTACCAAATTTTGGTAATGTTTACCAGTTTTTAACACTTGGCCTACACTGTTAAAAACTGGTAAACATTACCAAAACATGGCACACAGTATGTCTAATAACACTAAACATTACCAAAACTTGGCATACCCTATGTTTAATACTGCTAAACATTATCAAAACTTGGCAGACACTATGTTAACAATTGTAAACCTTATACAAATTGTAATTGTATTCTAGATTTACCAATCTCTGCCCTATATAACATCCCCCTAAACCTTAATGGCTTCAGCTGTCAGACTGGGCCATATTCAAACCTGAGCCACACCTTATCCTACAATGAGCAGCCACCTTACCTTCTTGTTTCAACATTGTTCCTCGTTCTCTCTAGATTGTGAGCTCTCACGAGCAGGACCCTCACTACCTCTTTGCATCTGTTTGTGCATGTTTGTTCTCACCTGTATCTAACTGTTCATGTTTATGTAATAAACATAGCTACATAGCTATGTACCCCATTGTATCACACTGTGGAATATATTGGCGCTTTACAAATAAACGATTATATTAAACACTGTAGTGCAGACCTGAAAATGGTATTCAAAGTATACAAGCCCCTAGTTGACATGACAACATAATGAGAAGGTTACAGATATAATGGTAAGAGGATGCCAATTTCACCAGAACACATCTTTTTCTGTTATTGGTTCTAAGATCATTAGTCACATTTGCAAAACAGCTGACATAATTTAATTCAGAAATAATAACAATACAAGAACAAACAACTCTGAGTTTAGTGCATATACATGGAATAATATTAATGCAATGTACAGAGAAGCACTAAATAAAATGAATGAAATAATCAGCCGTACATAACTTAGTATAGACCATACTGCTTTTAAATACCCCTTTGTATTATTACCATTTAATTCCCTAAGACCATAATACACTGCAGCTGTTGGTTCAATGAAGAGGCTGATCCCATATGGCACATAGAGCTCCTCTGCACTTAAGCATCAATATTAGTACGTTTCAGAGCATGTGGGATAGGGATCCTCATGTTGATTTCCTAACATCTTAAAATCCATTTTTGTTCGATAAATGTTGGTGTCATTTTTTTAACCCAAGCATTACTCCAATTGTGCCCCAACTCTGACTTCTTCCAGTTTCTTGACATTTGCATGCATCAAAAGCAAACTATCTGAGAACTAATTCATTATTTGAATAGTCACATATAACAAAAGGATAGTAGAAAGGAGTACACATGTTTGATTCTTAAGATGCAGAGGAAAGTCTGGATTGGTCTTTAAGACCTAAGCTTGAGTTCCATAGTAGTAATGGTTTAATGTGAAAATGCCTGTTACATTTACCAAAGAATGGATAAGGATAAAGGATGAAATTGTCTAACGGTGGGCTGAATAATCTCTTTATGACATTACTACTCTAATAATACCAATTTGGTATAGAATCCTGTACACATCTGTACATATCCAGCAATCTTGCAGAGCTATTCTCCAAATGAGTTAATTTGAGACATTTATCTAGTCTTTGTGACATGATAAAGTATGTTTCAAAGGGAAGAAAAGATACAAATGTTCCACCATTAGTAATAGGACTCTTACCACTTTAATTGGTTTTCCAGGAACTGCAATCAGGGATATTAACGGAAAACCATGGAAGCCGTAGAAACAGTCCATATACATGGACTTCCTTACAAAAGGCAATATTAAGAACAGAATAATAGGAAACCATATGCCTGATAATAAATTGGGATTTATTGTCCATTTTTACTGAGGTTTAGCCATCATTGCCAAGTATTTAGTGATTCAGCCAAGGCAGTACAGCACACTATGCTACTTATTTATTTCTGCTATTATTTTTTTTACTTGATCAGAAATGGGGAATACCCCCAGAGCTGAACCACAGTACGTCAACTTCCGGGGACTCTCAGTGATTGAGATATCTTTTTTACATTTCCTGGGAAAGAATACATTTCTAGGAAAACAACATGGCTTCCACAGTAAACCTCTGGTGACCAATAGTAAGCCCCAACATCGTCAGGAGAGCAGTCTTCTACTGGGACATTTGTTTTTTTTTGGGGGTGGGGGGTGGGAGAGGGGGAAGAGTTTCCTGGTGGAAGCTGTAAGTACCATGGTGCAACTTCGAGGAGACCACAGCTCTGATAATAAGCCGTTATTTTGGAAACTATTTTGTTTTAAAAAGAAAGGAATAATATTTTTTTAAATAATATTTTTCTTAGTTGTTTTCATTGCCTTCATTAAAATACGTTTTTTGCCTAACAAATAGTGAGTTTGTGCGCCTTGATACTTAGCCTAGAAACAATACTATCAAGTGGATAAAAATAGTATACAAAAGACTTCTACAAAAATATCACTTGGCGCTTAACTCTAATACAACTTGGTCAAAAAGCTGTAACAGTAGTCACAAAAATAGAAAGAGAAGAGATAGTATTGTCTGGATAGATATCCTTACAAGGATGAAAGCAACTTCAGTACTGGTATCTAAATCTCTTCATTTATTGCACAATCACAACTTTTCAGGCCTACCTTTCCTCAGGTAGGTGTGGTTCAGGATATGTATCCGGATTGTGAGTTTTGTAGAGCGCTATCTAATAATAATAATAATAATAATAATAGCACGTTCTTGTATAGCGCTGCTAGTTTTAAATAGTGCTTTACAGAGACATTTTGCAGGCATAGGTCCCTGCCCTGTGGAGCTTACAATCTATGTTTTTGGTGCCTGAGGCACAGGGAAATAAAGTGACTTGCTCAAGGTCACAAGGAGCCGACGCCGGGAATTGAACCAGGCTCCCCCGCTTCAAACTCTCAGTGTCAGTCAGTGTCTTTACTCACTGAGCCACCCCTATCTTTTTCTTAATACTTTTGTGACTCCTTGATGGCTTAAGTGGCTTAAAAAAAGAAGTGGTACTCTGCCTGACATAAAAATTCTGAATTTATTAAACGTCAGAAAAAAGATGTTTGCATCATAACATTTAGGCTTACAAAGTAGTCTTCCTAAAACAAATCATTTTAATTTCAACTAAAAAGGAGGAGCAGTAAGTATATAACAAAAAAGTAGTGTCACTGTAAACCTGTGTGTACCATCGCACTTTGACCACTTGTGATATGATACTGTAGTATAAAGTATATCCAGAAACCGGCACTGAAGATCATTGACAAATGAGGAAACTCACCAACTCACTCAGGCATAACGAAGGAGCCAGGAGGCTCCACAACATTACTGGTTATATATGCTGGGATGGCCGTCACAGATAACAAAGTAATATGAAGTTAGAAGATTATAAACAATATTCTCATTTGTCATTGAACTTGAGTGCCAGTTTCTGGATATCTTTCATGCTGTTTCTACAAGAGAGGTGAGGGCACATGGCCAGAGCACCAAGGAATACCTTTTGATCTGAAGAGGGGGGATTGCCATCTTAACCATTGTTTTTTTAAACTTCCATGTAGACTAGTATCACACCCTTGCAATAGAATCATTCTCTTAATTCTGTATCACCCTCTACATCTGTTGCCAAGTGAGTCTGCACCTTTAAATTCACCCTATGCATATCTAAAGAAGGTCAACAAGCTACTGAGCCCATCCTCCCCAAGAAAGCTCTCAGGATTAAATCCATATCTCTGTGGTTACCATTGTGCATACATATATATGTATCCTTTCTACCCCTGTTTCCATCCTCCTCGCTAATCGTGTCCACTTTACTATTTGCAGCACAGTTTTTTGACTGTATATAATAGATTCAGAGCTGGGACTGGAGGTACCTGCAGTGTAATACTTCACCATTATCTACTGTCCTTGAAGAATTAAATATACATTTAGACATGCACTTACATTATTTGATTAAGGAATTCTTTTTGGTTATCATGATCTTACCTAAGGTGTACGATTTCCGATGCATATCATCTAACCATGAACAGCCCAAGGTTTTCATTTTGGAACAGTAGAAACTGTAAAATGCATGAATGAATATGTAACATTTTGCCAATGAGGTTTATTTTTGTTTGCTTGAAATTAGCAATCATCTAAAAGTACTGCTTGACTTTTGTGACATAGGACAGAGCAAATATATATATATTTTTAATATTGGATGGTTGCATTTGCGGGGGATTATTTGATGTCATATTTTAGACTCTGTCCTGACTTCATGCTGATTATTTTTAAATCTTGCTAAATCCAGAGTAGCAACTAAGTTTTGTTATGAATCTATTATTGATGTCATTGGGTCTGGGAGAATAAACATTTTTGACTTTGCTTGAAGTTATTTTCTTGGATCACTTGTTGTGAATATAAAAAGAGATATTGCTATGTGATCTGATGGTGTTACATCTCTAGGACAAGAAACAATCAAATAATTCACAGATAAGAATCAGAAGAATCAGGCCATTTTGCTACTAAATATAAATAAAGACATACAAATCAGTGGTTCAAGAGGCAATTCCACAGACTGAACCAGGGGTGTTCTCAGCCCGGGGCCTAAGCGTTTAGTACTACAGAAGTCCTACATCCAGAGACCCCAGATACCCAGGGACCTCACACACACAGAGACACCACACACCAGGAGACTCCACACATCCAGAGACCATATACAGACGTTTAATATGTTCTCTCTGCAACTTCCAGCCTCTGAAATAGGGACCAGGTTGGACTCCAGCCCCTTTAACTAGAAAACAAAAGACGGGGGTGCCCAATGCTCCGTCCAATTGACAAAACATATATGGTAAATAGTATAAAGTTTAAATACTTCAATAATAATAATAATAACTTGGTTATTTAGTTTAACCCTTTGGCCAAAGCGTCGTAAGCCTGCATACCAAACGTCAAGGTATAACCAAATGAATGCAGGTCCTAACACTACACTGTGAACCCTTCCTTTTACCTCTGTATGAGGGGAAAGAACCATAGTAGATCATGTTCTTGCAGCAGAGTGAAATACCTCCCAAGTTAAAAGGGTGAGGGGGAGTGAGCTCTGGGGGGAGGTGCCACCTTCCTCCATTACAACTGTTACCAGTCAGAAATTGATTAACACACATTCCCAGCTAACTCAAACTTCTACGCCCACCACATCATGAATAAATATTTATGTCAAAAAGAGTGCTACTGGGCATAGAAGTTTGAGTTAGCTGCGAATGTGTGTTAATCAATTTCTGACTGGTAACAGTTGTATAGATGTAGGTGGCACCTCCCCCCAGAGCTCACTCCTCCTCACCCTTTTAACTTGGGAGGTCTTTTCACTCTGCTGCAAGAACAGGACTTACTATGGTTCGTTCCCCTCATACAGAGGTAACGGGAAGGGTTCACAGTGTAGTGTAGGACCTGCATTTTTGATTATACCTTGACGTTTGGTATGCAGGCTTACGACGCTTTGGCCAAAGGATTAAACTAAATAACCAAGTTATTATTATTATTATTGAAGTATTTAAACTTTATACTATTTACCATATATGTTTTGTCAATTGGACGGAGCATTGGGCACCCCTGTCTTTTGTTGTATACATTTGCAACGCCCAATAGCTCTCTTTTTGACATAAATATATCTTCATGATGTGGTGGGTGTAGAAGTTTGAGCTAGCTGGGAATGTGTGTTAGCCCTTTAACTAGAAACACAACAGTGTGGATTGCGGCTTTACTCGCAAATTACATCAAAATTATTTTTGCGTTGAAAGGCAATCAGTTTTAGACAACTTTTCAATTGATTGGCAAAAAGTCACAAAAAATGCATAGCTGTAACCCTAATCCTAATATTAATTTTAAAAAGTGAAAATTACTGATAACTATATATAATCATATTATATCCCAATCCCAAATGTGGGTACTGAACACAGCAGTGAATAATGACAAAAACTTATATTTCTAAATAGCAGTAGTGCAAAAATAGTGATACAATAAAAAAGTTAATACAACCCCTCTGGGGCCAAATTCAGCACCTACAAAGGGTTTTCCAGCTTCCTCCAGCAGATACAAAAAATGACATTGGGTGCAAATTGGTTCCAAGCATATGTAGCCCTCTTTCCCCCTAACTAAAGAGGCTACCGGTGCTGCCGTACCTGTTGGCTCACAGAGGGCCCAAGCCTCCGCCACGGGGAGCCTGGGTGATCTAATTCTAATCTCGGTGCAGCGCCTCCGCCTGCGAGGGATCCCAACGTAGTGGGAGGAGACCCTCACATGAACCAGTAATAATAACCACACACAATATAAAATAACAGCCTTTACTATCAACACTTATCTTATAAACGTTACTAATGAACACTAAAATGATACAGCTACCCTCCAGGCTTCGCACGGCTGTAACCCCCCACCGTGTTCCCAACACTGTGTTCTCAGAGTCCCACACCCACCCCAATGTGTGAGACAGCGCTGCCACCAGACTAAGTGTAAGGTTGGTGCACTTGGGGTAGTAAGGTACCTGCTGGGTGCTCCAGCACCCGGGCATGCCAGCAACAAGACAGATGGGATCCGCTGATCCAGCGATGAAGTCATCGCGATGAGTCCGCCTCTACGTGGGGTGGTATCCGGTTGGAGTGTCCCACCTGGAAGATAGTCTCTTTGCTGAAGGTGTCTGGTCCCAGACCACCTGTAATCAGAATGCAGC
The DNA here is from genome assembly GCF_040206685.1 of Ascaphus truei. Taxonomy (NCBI): domain Eukaryota; kingdom Metazoa; phylum Chordata; class Amphibia; order Anura; family Ascaphidae; genus Ascaphus; species Ascaphus truei. The sequence goes on along the minus strand of NC_134486.1, from coordinate 307,788,823 downwards.
CGCGTCCTGATTATGTCCTTCACTTTGGTACTACAAGGCAGTGTCCCTATCTATGGGCCTGTCCCTGCAGCAACCAGAAGCTACACAGGGGAGTCAGGGCCTTGCTGGGCCTACTGGGGGTAATCTGGCCTAGTACAGGAGTCACAGACCCCTGCACACATACACCCTACCCTGATGGCATCCCAGCTCCGACTGGCGTGGTCCTAGTCGCGCCAAATGTATCTATCTGGTCGCAGGGGATTGCTGCAGCCCTAGTGGCTGTGTGAGACCATGTGTTTATGCAGCCCAAGTGGCTGCAGGGAGTTGTAGTCCCCGCAGAGCACCTTCCCTATAGCCGACCTCGGGCAACTATTGTACTGCGCATGTGCTAAGTGGTAATGGCTGCCGGGCTCCCACAGCGCATATGCGAAACTCCGCGCGTGCGCCTACACTTCCAACATGGTGACGCCCTTTACCGGGAGCCGTTGGAGCCTCCGGCGAGCCCCTTGCCACTCACACCTCCCCGCAGTGTCACCCGCTTCAGCGGAGGTAAGGGGGCAAGGGGAAGACATGGCTACACATTTATAAAAAAAAAACGAATGTCAGCCTTGTCACATGGTGTAAGTAGGGTTCAAGCATACGTTAGCTACTATGACCATGGTGACTGGTCTTCAAATAGTGGTAATAAAGAGGTCTTGATGATGATTTTCTCACGGGGAAATAAAAAACACATAAAGGACAGTGTGATACTGTTTGTGTATAAAAAATGAACAGAGAACAAAATCGCACTCACAATATTGCCAAAAGCAATGCGCATGTAAACCACAACAGGGTCTCTGATAAAAACAGCTCTGTTCACCCTCCTGGTGTAGCTGGCACCAGGCTCCCTTGTTCCTGTATGTGATGTCACTTCTGGACCCAGTGGTGCTGCAAATGCAGGAACTTGACCCAGAGGGATTTCCCTTAGAGCACATGGGTCGCCTTAAGCGTTTCACTCTTGGGAGCATTGTCAGAGGCTGTAATGGTCTGTATGCATAGTCCCCTTATATTTATAGTCCAGTGATGGTGACGTCACGGCGGAGTATTTACAGTCTATACCACAGTAAATGAGACTAACAACTGAATTAATGGGGCTTCTTACTAGCATTAGCAGTCAATCCGGAAAAGTCTGCGCTATTTTAACGGTGCTCCAAAAAAGTATATCGTGAAATACAAATCGAAAAAAGGAAGACCGAGAGAAAAGAAAAAACAATTGGTGTAATATAATTGAGGAAACTCCCAAATTAAAAAAAAAAACACTGCACCTGGATAGGGCATGTAAAGATATCTTTATCAAGAGTCAATTTTTGATGGTTGCAAGGATCAATATGTGAAGGTAGATTATATCCAACTACTGTGGAATTGATCTAATGTAGCTGATTTGACCCGAGTGGCCTTGAGATGCACCTCAGTGATAAAGGGATCAGGTGCACCTATGCTCTCCATTTTAAAATAACATAAACCACACGGGGTCAAAAGGACTTATGCAGTCGCAAAGTGAACCAGCATGGACGGCAGACCTTCGCCTTTTCCGCCGACGAGCGTGGTTGTACTTCCATGTAATGTCGTCACAACTGGGGGGGAAAAGGCCTCTATTCAAATGTCCAGTCTAGTGCAAGATCCACAGGCATAGTTTACCCTAAGCATTTTGCAGTGATATGCTGCTTCATCAGGGGTCCCCTATGAAACGCATAGGGTGAACAGCTGTGGAGGTTGTGCTAGACTGGATGTTCCCCAAGTTGTGATGACACAACCCAGAAGTAATAGTAGCATATATATTTTACACTGATTTTTTATTTATTTACCATAATATATATATGTAGCCCTGACCCCCGTTTTACCTCCTATGGCTGTGCGGGTGGCACCGGGAGGCTGCGACTGTGCAGGGAGCTGCCAGAGCTCTTGGGTGGTTTGGCACTGCGGGCAGTGACAATCTTGGTTGTGGGCACATGCACAGTGAAGCTTCGCTCATGCACAATGACAATAGTGCGGCGGCCAGTACCAGGCTACACGAGGAGGGACTACAAGTCAAAGCAGCCTCTAGGGCTGCAACCACATGAGCGGCAGGAGCCAATAGGTCTCATAGGATCACGCCCAGGTGACTGATACTTTTGGCGCGCTCAGCAGGGACTACACGAGTCTGGAGCAGGTCGCCAAGGAGACAGGTAGTGTCCCAGGAGCCAATGGCCCCGAGACTAGGCCAGATCTCTCCTTTAGGCCCCAGCTAGGCCCCGACTCACCTCAGATTGTGGCTGCTACAGGGAAACCCATAGCAATGGACATTTTCACAGTAGCTACCTATAGTCAGTGTATATCACCGGGGAGATGCCACACGGTGATTGTGGCCTGTGGTCTGGGACCAGGCCACCTACATACAGAGACTCTTAAAGGTGTGCCCAACGCCGAGGCAGACGCCATCACGGACGACGTCGCTGGATAAGCGGATCCCATTTGTAAATCTGCAGTACCCGGGTGCTGTTGCCCCGGGTAGGTACCTGAAACAGTGCACCAACATTCCACCAACATTCCACGGGATAGCGCTATCTTCTACACTTTTGGGTGGGCCCTGACCTTGATGGAAAAGGACATCAGTGTATTGGTGCCAAGCACTCTGTGTACTTTGGGGACACTTCACTGGTGTATTGGTGTTGTGTGCGTGGGGCTATATACTGTGGGGTGCAAGTTGATTACCTTCAGTTCAGTAAAACCAGTTGTTATATACCCTGTGTGTGGTTATAATTGGTATTGTTCCTGTGAGGGGCTTAACCCACCACGTTGGAATCCCTCGTAGGTGGAGGCGCTGCACTGAGGCAAACGATATATCACCCCAGGCTCCCAGTGGCGGAGGCTCAGGCCTTTTGGTAACCAAACAGGTAATAGCAGTACTGGTAGTTTCCTTAGTGGAGGGGGAAAAGGGGCTACATATATATATATGTATATACATATATACAGTGGTTGACAAATCACCAAAAAATCTACTCGCCACACAAAAAAATCTACTCGCCACCTAGTACCAAACGTGTGCTGTTTGGGCCAATATTTACTCGCCCGGGGGTTAAATCCAAATTTATAGGTTTGTCGAACCTATAAGGTTTGTCGAACAATGCATATATATATATATATATATTAAATGTAAAATTAGACAGCGCCTAGATAAGTACCAGCCTCACAGCAGACTCCCAATGACAAACAAATCACCAAAATGGTCAACACAGATGACCTATATTAGGTACTATTATACAAAATATATAAAGTATGTGAACTCTGATGGTGATTGAATATAAGTTGTGAGTAAAAAGTGTGAAAAAATAAATAAAAATTGCAAAAAATACAAAAAATATAAAAATATGAAAAACCAATGAAAAAAAATATAAAAATAAAAATATTCTTTCACTTGATGATGGGTATTCTTTGTAGGAATTTTGGAAAGTCGGGGCTGCTTCTTCCTTGGGGTCAACAACCTCCCAGCAGATTCTATTGGAAAAAAAAGAGGAAAAGAGGAACGTGGTTTTATTGAGCTACGGTGGTGGACTAGCTCATACGTCGATTGCCAGGAAGGGGAAGACATTCAAATACGTAATACAACAAAAAAACTTGCCAGGAACTACAGGCTGTTCATTTGAGTTGCCGGAGGGATGATCTACCGTGATACACCGGCAGCAGTGAGGTCTGACGTAACGGAGCAAGCGGTCGTCGAGCAGGCTATACGTTGGCGCATGGGTTTTACCCATACAATGCTTTATTTGCATTGACAATTTGTGAGTGTGCATTTGTCTTGTCATTTATATTAAAACTTTGTATTTGGATTTTACACATGGATCGGGCGCTTTTCCTCTTTTTTTCCCCAATATATACTTTGGGGGTATATATATATATATATGTGATAAAAAATCACTGGCACTCCAATAGAAATTCAATAATGAATAGGTGCATGTCCCATATAAATAATAAAAGTATACATTACCGCATAGCAGCAAAAAGGAGTTATGTGCTGTATTTAATACATTTATTTTCATTCACCTGAGTGCTGTCTCCCTTTTTGCTGCTATGCGGTAATGTATACTTTTATATATATATATATAATTTTTTTCTAGTGCCCTGGTAGGAAGGCAAATGTAGTGCCTCCTTCCTAAAACAATTGCACTTAACAATACAGTACCTAGATGGAATCAGTATGTGTGTGTGCGTCAGTGTGTGTGGCAGGAAATGTCAGTCAGTGTGCATCACTGTGTGTGTGCTCATCAGTGTGTGCGTCAGTTTGTATGTGCATCAGTGTGTGTATGTCACTGTGTGTGAGTCAATCAGTGTGTATGTGTGTGTTACTGTGTGTGTCAGTCAATCAGTGTGTGTCAGTTTGTGTGTCTTCCATGTGTGGCGGTGGGGTGCAGGATTCACTCAGCATGTCCCGTAGGCTCTTCCAGCAGCCCCGACATGAGCTCAGCATCCAAGGGATCCAGCGCCGCCGACCCACCGGACATTGACTTGCCTTTCTCCTCCACGTTACCGGACACGGAGGACGAGCTGTATGAGTCCCGCACCCTGGCTTGGAGCAGCCCCCCCCCCTCTCTCTCCTCCCTCCGGCAGATCTGCGGGGTCACAGCGCATCTTCCGGGCGAAGAGGAGATCTCGGGGGAGCCGGGACACAAGTTCGGTAGCGGACCGGTGTTCGTGGATGCGGTGGGGAGGTGGGTGATGGCGGCGTCGTGTGCTCGGTGCAAGGGGGGGGTGTCTGTGTGTCCTATCTCCCCCCCCTCCCCCCATGGATCCAGCACTGCCTTCCTCATCTCCGGTGACTGGTGCTGTTGCAAGCTGGCAACACTGACGTCGCTGATGGCCTCTTCTTCTGCAGTGATGTCACTTCACTATGAAGTCCATTTACTGCCAGGGAAATTTTCTCGTGTGGTATGTGTCTGCAAAGAAGTTTCACTTCAAAAAGTTGGTGTAGCTTGGTGTGAACCTGGCTCCCATGGCAGCGCTGTACATCTGTAGATAAAAAAAACATAGAATAATTGTACTCCAAGATTAATCTAATCTCATCAATAATAAAGTCGACCTGATCTGGTTTCAAATCGCTTCCTCTTAAGAGTGCATGGTCTATAATTATGTACAGAGATGAGACATCACAGTGGTCCAGATATAATCTTTTCCCACGTTAACCCTTCCAGGGTATTTATCACTGTCGAGCCCTTTAAATAGGATGGCCGTTTTTACACAAAATCCTGAAGAAATGTATTGATGTAATGGGACAGGTTAGAAATGATGAAAATTGGTCTGCCAAGTGGGCGACTAAAATTTTTATGGATCTTGGGTTGGAAATAAAAAATAGGGATTACTTGGGGAAACTGATTAAACAAAAAGAGGTACTCTTGATCATTGATACCAGTATTTTTGCCTCTATTTAGATGTAAATTGAACTCGTCTAAAAATGCTTTCGTAGGATTTTCATTGTGGTTTTCTTGTCTCCCAATATATTGCGGGCCTCTCCCAAAATTGTATTCATAATAACTGTACTTCTTTATCTGCTGGTTTTATGAGCAGAACGTGGGTCTCAGTCAGTTTTTTAACAGCCTACCTTTCTTTAATAGTCATATTCTGTTTAACGTTTTTATCAACAGAATTGTTTTAGTTAATTAGTCAAATCGCTTGAAATTAAATTTAAAAAAAATGTTTAAATAAAATGTCCTGATATGGATAAAATGTGGCATTTCTCTTTAGATTCTTATGTTTAAATTACTTCAGTAGTTGGGAGTCAAAGTGGACTGTGTCCTAACCATAGGTAAATCAAAATGTCTTCTAAGAAAGTGCATCATAACAGTTAGTTTTCTCATGTATTTATTTGCATCTATAAAGAGATTAAAATATTAAATATTAAAATATTTAGGTCCCGCACTAGGATAAAAATGTAAAGCTTTGGGCAAAACTGACATTCCTTCATTACTCAGAGAAACGTTACTGATATTAAAATACCATCTGTTCTTACCACTTGTTTCTTTTTCCGTTGCATAGATGTTCTCCCTCTTGTTCTTCTTCTACACTTTTTTCCCCATTTCCTTCTTAGGGGCGATGCTGGGGAACTCAAGGGGAATGTTCTATCCTGGAAAGGTTTGTGTCCACTTGGGTGTTCCTCTAAAAAAATGTCTTTAGTTACATTATGGTTAAAATGTGATTCCCTAGTTTCCGTATCTACATTTCTGCCTTCATAATTACTATGTCTAGGAATTCTCTCTAGAATACACTCGCTATTGTCTGTAATGATATGACTCCTATGACTTGAATCTTCCTGCGTTAAATCTCTGTTTGTAATGATATGACTCCTCTGGTGCCTGTTACACGAGGAGGGCGAACTGAGCTGTTTTTATCAGCGACCCTGTTGTGGTCTACATGCGCACTGCTTTTAGCAATATTGTGAGTTCAATTTTATTCTCCGTTCATTTTTTAAAGGTAAACAGTATCACACTAGGTAATTTGTGTGTTTTCTCTATCCTGTGAGAAAATCATCATCGAGACATCTTTTTTACCACCATTGAAAGAACAGTCATCATGCTCATAGGAGCTAACATACGCTTGAACTCTACTTACACCGTGTGAGTAGGTTGACTGTTTTTTTGATTCATTGCTCATTTCACTACTGTGTTGCACTATATTTTTTTAATCTTTTTTTTTTTTAGATATGCTTGAGACCAATCTGCGCTCTGAAGTCTTTTTGGTCATATAAATTTTAACCTTAAATTAACTTTCAAAATTGGAATAAATCAACACATTTTGTGAATGTCACCACAATTTCTACGAATGAAAGCAGTAGACCAAGCTGATAACCATTTCTATTTTTTTATTCTTTTTTTAAATCGGATGCTTATCATTCTCTCTCTCTCTCTCTCTCTCTCTCTCTCTCTCTCTCTCTCTCTCTCTCATCTCATTCTCAGGAATACAGTTTTAGAATTCATAATTTATTTTAGCAGATAGTGACAAGCTTGCACACCATTTCAAGGGTGGTACCCTTCATCAGGTGGATTGACGAAGGGTACCACCACTGAAATGGTGTGCAAGCTTGTCACTGTCTGCTAAAATAAATGATGAATTCTAAAATTGATTCCTGATTAACAAGTCTGTTTACGGAGAAATCTATATTGCAACACTGTTCTCAGCAAGGAAGGGATCCCTGCCATTGTCTCCATACCAGCAACACAGTTTGCACTCACGGTTTCTCAAATGAAGGCAGATGCTCGTCCCATATAGAAACATGTACAGGGTAACCAGGGAAATCCAGGTAACAAAGAGACAGCACACCGCAATATAATGAAGTAAATAAAGTGTATTAACAACACAGGGCAGCCAACGTTTCGGTCCTCAGAGTGGGACCTTCCTCAGGGCGAAATGTCAGTTTATAGTGTGCTGTTTTGTCACTGCTAATACATGTCTTTTTGCTATATCTGAGTGTTGCTGCTTTTGTGCCTTCTCATATGGGAAGACAGGGTTTCTATATTGATTTCTATGGAGCATGCACCTTGACTTTACATTTGTTGCTTGGAGTGCTGGCTGCTGCTTTTTGTTGTATATATATATATATATATATATATATATATATATATATATGTAGCCCCCTGTAAACAGCTCAGGCTATACCTATCTTCCTTCTACTGTGGTAAGTCCTGTTAAGAGCAGGCGCCAGTTATCATTATGGGTTTTCCCCCTTTATAGCCCTAACCTGAATGGTAGATGCCGGCCTGGACTCTGCTGCAGGCGTGAGCAAGAGGGAGGTTCTGCTGACACCAGGAGTGGAGGGGCTAGCTCTATATTTAGCAGCCCACTCCGGCGAGTGGGTGGTTGTTTTTCGTCCTTGCTGTGTACCATGTTCCTAAGTGATTGATGGTTCTTCAATGGAGAGAGTAGCTTAAGAAGAGTTCGAGTGAGCAGTGAGACCAAGAGTCTAAAGCTGCTGAGTATTAGGCCGTAAGCCACGAATCCTGTGGAACGGTCCGAGGAGTATCAGGAGGCTACGGGCTCCCCGGCGCAGCATGCCGGCTTAGAGCGAGAGGAACCAAACCGATCAGCGTCTATAAGTAGAGCTGATAGAATCATAGACTGGTGGACCAATGCCCTCACCCCACTGCCAGGGGTGATGGGAATAGAATTCAAGACCCACCCCGAGGCCAACCTCGGGGGTGGGCCACGGGGTATTGCCGCCCTAGCTCAGACCATCCTGTCGGCCGAGTGATTTGGAGGGAAGGAGAGGTGGAGGTCGTGGGGAGTTGAGCAGGTTGTACTTGGCACTGGCGATTGTTTTGTGGCTGCTGGAAGCCTTATCGTTGGGATATCGTTGCACTGTTCGAGGGGTTCTTCTATACCGGTCCTATCCCATTACCCTGGGAGTATAGAAGATGGAGGCACTGCACCACTAAGATAATATGGAGGCTACCACCCCAGAAGCCCGGTCCTGGCTCCCCCACAACATCGCAGGAAGCTCAGGCCCTCCTGTTCCTCACAGGTACGCACCACACCGCATGTAATCAGCCCCCATGCACCCCTCACACTCCCATAGAGACGGGGGGGGGGGGGGGAACAGGGTTACATATATATATATATATATATATATAAAGAATATCACTTGTGAGCACATTCACATGTCTTAGACAGGTCTGCAACCCTTCCTTTCAACCATTATAACCAAGCATACAGTGCTTCCACTGCAGCAAGGTATTCTGGGAAATGACATACAAATGAGCACACAATGTGTCACCTTTTGCCTGAAATCCATTTACATGGAACCCATATCATTTCCCAGAATACCTTGCTGAAGTGGAAGCACTGTATGCTAGTTTATAATGGTGAAAGGCAGGGTTGCAGACCTGTTTAAGACATGTGAATGTGCTCACAAGTGAAATTCTTTATTGGCTATATGCTAACGGTGGAGGTTTTTTGTCTCCTGTTTCACCCACCATAACTTAAAAGTATATATATACCGTGATAAGAAATAAACAGGACCCCTTTTATTTTTCGGCATATCTTGCAGAACAATCACTCAATTTTCATATAAATTGTAGCAGTTATAGATTTGTCATAGTAGATTATTACATTTAAGAATTATTTGATAATCTAATAAATATTATTTTAAATTGGTGACGGCATGATGACCTCATCAAGTACATAGTTATAAAATGGTGTTAAGGAAAGAAGATAAGCACGTTATTGTGAGGACTGGCCCTCGGTCCCGCCCCCGTGATGCATTGGGTGATGCCCCATGCGCGTGCACTGCAAGCGCCGCAGTACTCCTTCCGGTACCGGACCTAGGCTCCGCCCCCGTGATGCAACGGAGGACGCTCCTGTCTCCCCTACACATCGGCATCGCACGACCAGAAACACTCGAGAGGTTAATGCTAACAACATGAATTCCCTTCATTACTCCACAGCTGTGATTCATTTCGCCCCTGCCTATCAGTACGCAGTCTATGTGTGATGACTCACTGCCTGCAGCCTTCCCATTGGCTCCCTGTGCTTTATATGCTCAACCAGCCCCAAGACATATTGGCTGAGCATAAACCTTGTTTATGTTTCTAGTGCTTGCCACTAGCATCCTGCTGCCTCTGCAATTGCCTTTGTATTGTGACTTGTCTATCTGTTACCTTTGACCTCAGCTTGTACCCGGACCTCTACCTTCTCTGACCCCTGGACCTCGGCTACGCACAACGATCATTCTGACTTCTCTACTCCTGGACCCCGGCTACGCACAACGACCATTCTGACCTCTCTACTCCTGGACCCCGGCTATGCACAACGACCATTCTGACTTCTCTACTGCTGGACCCCGGCTACGCACAATGACCATTCTGACCTCTCTACTCCTGCACCCCAGCTACGCACAACGACCATTCTGACCTCTCTACTCCTGGACCCTGGCTAAGCACAACGACCATCCGACTTCTCCAATCCTAGACCACGACGAATATTACGACTATTCTGACTTCTCCTACCCTAACCCAGCTACATGACTATGACTCTACAATCCGGACACGTTTGTGCGTTTTTTTGGTCGGTGTATTCTAACATCCCCACCTCAGCCCAGCGGTCCCGTCCTGTTTGTTGTGAGCATTCGTTACAGTTATAAAGGGCTCGAGACAGAGTAAGAATTATGGTCCAAAATACTTACATAAAATGTTTCCTGATAAAGGATGGTCGTTAGGTGGACTGAACAAACTAATTTGTATCATTCAGGAGTGGGAGCAGCTGCATCAACGCATTATCTATTATGCAATCAGACAGTGGCCGAGACAGTCAGATTTGATTTTGCTGCTCGCTGATGCGTCACGTGAGCGGTTCGCCCAATGAGGGCGAACCAGCTCTGTGAAATCACGGCCGCGCCCCCCAACACGCACCCCGCGTGCGCAACTAACAGAACAGAAATCGCTGGAGCAAAATGAGCACCGAACTCGAGCGCCTGCGCGCTCTCATTAACCCTGGCCGCAGTCTTAGTGTATCAGATTAGATTACAACAGTTTAGACATTTATGAGCTACGAAAGAAAAACTCCTATTTCTCGTTTAATGAACATGAACCTACCGCAGTATATCTGCTGCTTGTTGACATAATACAGGAAAGTTGTAATAGAGGAAAAATTGGGCACCGCAAGTACTGGATGACGAGGCTGGTCTTGGATGATAAAAGGTCACTTTATTAAGGCATGATAGCCAACATTAAAAGCACAAGGTATCCCCTGACGCGTTACTCGCCTCTCAGGGCGCTTTCTCTTTTTCCTCTACTTCCTGTTTCTACTTTGGAGCACGCTCTGGGACGGCACACGGCTATTACCCATAATCCTCGGGCATTGGTGGATTTCGGCCGACGGAGTGGGCTACGGTGAGGAGTGATCACCTGCAGTCCTCGTGGTGATCGTGGTGCGGCAGCAGGATACCGGCGTAGGCGAGTCGCTGACTGATGACGTCACAGCGGTGCCATCATTCTCCATGAGAATACGCCGGGAGAAGAAGTCCTCAGCGCTACTGGAGTCTCCTGAGTGACCGGACATCCTTCACCATTGGATTACCTAGGTCCAGGACATCAGTCCCAAACTAAGTGTCCCCCCTCTTTTCCTTTCCTCTCCCATTGCCATATCTACAAATGAGGACACCTCCGTTATATACCGTGTATTAGGACCGGCACAGAATACATTATCACAGTTCTTGGTCCAGACACGGAGCGGTTAACCAGGCTATATACCATTGGGGGACACTTTTTGGATCTCAGCTATATGATATATGGACATATACATCTATCGTGGCCACTTCCACCTATTATATATTCATTTTGCCGTCCCACTACTACAACATATATGTGGTCCAATTAATTTTACCACATCCACTACAGTTGATTGGAGCATACTTAGGGGAGCTCTTCGCCTCCTTCTTTCTGTTGACATAATACAGTGACATCAATTTAGTTAACATCATCTGATTGTCTACATTGTGCTTCTTATACAGTGTTAATCTACATAACAGACCTACAAATGTGCACATTTTCATGTGGATTGAGTGAGAAATATATAAAATATGATGAAAAATTAAACGGGTCCCCTTTTGCTTGAATAGTGTGTGTGTGTGTGTGTGTGTGTGTGTGTGTGTGTGTGTGTGTGTGTGTGTGTGTGTGTGTGTGTGTGTGTGTGTGTGTGTGTATATATGCAAATATAACTGTATGCTCATCTGCATGTCTTAGGCAGGTCTGCAACCCCGCCTTTCCCCATTATCACCCAGCATACAGCACTTCCACTGCAGCAAGGGATTCTGGGAAATGACATGCAAATGAGCACACAGTGTCACTTTTTGCCTCAATAACCATTTTTAACATGGTTCCCTATAGGCTTAAGCTTGCTGCATGGTCACAGCTTTGAGCACAGCCAGGGTTAAGGTGCATACCCAGAAAACCACCCACAGACAGCCGTTTCGACCTTGATGGGTCTCATCAGTGTGGGGTTGATTTTACTGGGAACGCAAGAGAGGCTATGGGATAGGCTAAACCATAATACTGAGTTAAGTTATGGTGAGTAAAAAAAGTGACAAAAACCCTCCACAGGAAAGCAAATATGCAAATATAACTGTATGCTCATCTGTACCTATAGGGAACCCTGTTAAAAATGGTTATTGAGGCTAAAAGTGACACTGTGTGCTCATTTGCATGTCATTTCCCAGAATCCCTTGCTGCAGTGGAAGTGCTGTATGCTGGGTGATAATGGGGAAAGGCGGGGTTGCAGACCTGCCTAAGACATGCAGATGAGCATACAGTTATATTTGCATATTTGCTTTCCTGTGGAGGGTTTTTGTCACTTTTTTTACTCACCATAACTTAACTCAGTATTATGGTTTATATACATATACATACACAATATACACACACACACATAGTATATGTAAATATATATGTATATATGTATGAGTAGAACATGTTCAGGGGACAAGACACCAACATTATATGAGTTAAACTCATGTAGGGTTCTGGAGCAACTGCTGTTTTAAAATATATTGGTTTGCCTGCCTATTGATTTTTTTTCTAAATTATGATTTATCTGGAATGATGGAAAATGTTAGGTGAATTGAACAGTTAGAATGAAAATGTAGCTAGGCTGTATCATCCGGTCAACAAAGTTCGATTGAGTGCCAAGAAGAATATAAACAATTTAAAATTGACTCCCTTCAAATGATTTAGTCACACACAAACTGGTAATGTCACTTCCCTATTAAAAATAAATATGTCTGCATCTTAACAGAATCACTAATCGTTTGTCCTATCAATCACTTCCTGACCTCCAAAGATAGCTGGTTGGCTAATGATAGCATCATCATTTCTTCCTAAGTAGAATGTCACATGCTGCCACTGATCCCACAAATATTATTATCATTTACAAGATCAGATAAAGCGCCTGCGAAATCATTTCTTTCATTATTTACAAATATTTATATGTATTTTTTGCAGACACGTTTAAGTATAGACATATCCCTGCTGTTCGTTCACTTTGGTCTGGATTGGACCCAATCACCACATGGCTATTGTGCTTCCCAATACAAATCTAAGATAACTACAAGATACATTGTACCAGTCTTATTATTATTATTATTTATTTTATCAAATAACTCGGCTCAGGTCTTTATTTTACTAATGTGAAAAGATGAAAACAAAATGAGAACGGATGGCTGTTTTATAAAATAAATGCTACTTATTTAATAAAGAATGTGTGAAGTTCACACTTTATGACTGCAATAGTAAATACCATGTGGCTTGATGCTCATATTCCATTGAATGCAGATGTCTTCTGTCTGTGTTCTATGTAAATAATTGTCACAGTTTCTTCCACAGAGGAGTTTATTTCTTACTGTTGGATACCTTGCATGAAATTTAATTTAGATGAAACACTGCACTGAATCAAAGTTAAATAAATGTGTACACTATTCCAGCACAGGCATCTACCGCCTCAAATCTATACCTAAAAATAAATCGTGTTTGAGATTAGAAGCCCACTCCTTTCCCCTTAAGTGTCTGCTTGCAGTTTTCATTTCTCATCATTCAAAATGTACAATTTAAATAGTGCATATCACCATTTTTATTGATACATTTATTTTGTATCTGGTAACCATGATTGTATATGGCAACCAGAAAATGTAAAATATAAATGGAGTTATGCATAATTCAACATATCTATATTTAATGCATGAGGTGTATATTTAATGAGTTTAAAATTATTTATATAATTGCTTTCTTGATGGACTGTATTTCATATCCTGTCTTCTATAGCAAATCATTCTGTAATACCCTTTAACAGTTTCATCTAAATGGCATATTTCAAAAGGCTACATTGTTGAAGAGACCGGGCCCTGTTTGATTGAAAAATATTTTAGTAACAATCTAATTTCCAGATGAAGAATTTCTCATAAATAGCTTACATCTCACAGCATACTCATCCTGCTGGCAGAAGGAAAATAAAAGACCACTGTACTATTACAGTGATAGGCTAAAATTCAATTTCCAGTACTGATTAATGCTATATTTGCACTAATATTAGGTTTGCTTCAGCCGATGTTTTATAGCTAGTCATTCTTGGTTTATTTTTGTTTAGCGCAGTGCTCATTGATTCGATTTCAGGGAGCAAACCGACCAGCTAGGAATAATAACAGTAATAACAATAACATACTGAAACAGAGATGATGTCTGGCAGCACATCCTTACTTTCCACAAATAGATGCCTCTATATATTTGCAGACCTAAATGGAAAAAAAACAGCCACAATTGTGACAGCTGAAATATGCCTTTTTTTTATTAGCATTGTGCAAGATTACATACTTAATCATAGAGAAGTTTGTCTTGTTTTTTTTTAGAGGGACACATCCCTTGGCTATATGTCTTAGAAAGATCTGTAGATCTTTGAAGGGATCCTTAACAACGAAGGAGCACATTTTTGCGTTGCTTTATTTTGTAATAAGCTTTCATCATAAATATTAGATGTCCTTTCTCAAGGACGGTGTTTGTTTTCCTCCCACAAAACAGATTTACCAGTGTTGTGCCATTCAGAATTACATTGTACTGGAACAATCGGGCTAGACTTTTGGTAACATTGCTGCGACTCCGCCGCCACGCACCTGGCTGCAGGGACATTGGCATGTAAGCGAGATATCCGACGGCAGAGGCATTTAAAAATGGCATCTCTGGTGCTCTCCGGTGAGATTTCTGGCGGCATCGGGGAAGCAGGACATTTAGAAGTAACGTATTGGCCTCGGGAAGGCATGCCGAGGCATTTAAAAATGGTGTCTCTGGCTGGGGACAATTTGGTGTCCTGTGGTGGACAACAAATTGGCTTCAGCCAGAGACGCCATTTTTAAATGTCTTGCTTCTGTTCTGCTTCCCCGATGTGTTTCCAGGTGTGGTGCATATACCTGTAGGTTTACAAGAGGCCTGAGCCTCCGCTTGTTGGGAACCTGGGGTGAGTCCTTCAGCTCGAACTGGTTCACACCTCCACCTGTGCAGGGTTCTAGGAATGTAGAAGATTGCCTACACAGGACCCACATATATAATAAGTACATACACGGAGATGTGTATAACCAGTTTATATAATATGCAGGAATAATACACACTTTAATACACTCCCCCTAGAGGGTAACTCCACAGTCTATAACGCTGTCCAAAGTGTCTTTCACTCAGGAGTGTACCTACCCACCACCGTGTATCCCCACACTGTGTCCACAGCCTAACCCCTTTGTCCCGTGGTCAGCGCTGCCACTATGTGTAATAATAATATATATGATACGTTGGCGTTGGTGCACTTAGGAAGGTACCTGCTGAGCACTCCTGCACTCGGGCCAGCAATCAACTTCAAAAAGGATCTGCCGCTTGGTGATCCCGTCTGTCATCCAATGCTTCCTCGCACGAGGGTCCCCAGGGGCGATCCCACCCTGGAGATAGTCTCTGTCTCTTTAGCACAGACTTGAGCCCAAGTCTCTTCTCGGGGAGCGCAGCGTCCGCTGTGTCCCTATCTAACACTGGTACAACTGTGACGGGGTCCCTAACCTAGGGCCTGTCCCTATAGCACCACAAGCTGGGGAGTTCAAGACCTATCTGGGGCCTAGGGGGGTTTTGCTGGCCTAATGCAGTGGGTTCCAGACCCCTGCACTCACCTCCTTCCCCTAGCTCTCCTGGTCCAGCACTAAATCCTCCCGCGCGCCCGAAAAGTATCTATTCCCTGCAAGCAGGGAGTTCCCGCAGCCCTGGCGTCATGGGGCCGCTCCCGAGGCTCATGGGACTTGTAGTCCCGTTTAAGAGCCTTCCCTGGTAGGCTAGTGTTCGCGCGCTCCTTTCTGCGCATGCGCAACTCTGCCGGGCCGCCGGGGGCTTCTGCGCATGCGCGACATAGCACAAGATGGCGGCGCCCTGCTCGGGAGCCGCCAAGAACCGCCGGGACGCCCGAAAGCTCCCTGCACTGGCCCCCACCCTCCAGAAGTGCCGGCGGGTCCATCGAGTGATCCCCGGCAGCGGAGGAAACGAGGGAGGGTTCGCGGGGCAGCAGGGATGTAGAGGGGGCCTGGCTACATATATATATATATATATATATATATATAGTCAGATAAAGCAGTGCATGTCCCATATAGATTATGTATTCATACGTTACCATTCCGAGGTCTGGTAATCAAGAGACAGCACTCTGTTTAGAAGTATTTCAAATGTGTATTAGTGATAATAGTGATACATCAAAGAGGGTACAGCCAGGAAACCTTCTGGCAGCGAGTAGTAGGCAAAGTCCATATCGCCTGACCTTATGTAGACACAGGCACAAAAGAAGTAGGTAACTCACTTCTCTAGCTCGCCAGGCTCCAGAGAACTGAGGGTGGGGTCCGCTGCATCTGGTACCACCCTTATTCTCCGTAGTCTTTGGGCATTGGCTGTCGGCGTGTCCCCTCCCTCTGGTGGAGATTAGAGGAGCAGCACCCGTTAGCATGGACGGGACGGGACTGATTCTTGGCTGAGCCAGTCACATCGCTTGGGTGGGGTCCTGGCTTTCGCACCAAACCCTTGCAGAACTTTGCAAAAAGGCATGGAGTTTGTTTGCAAGCCTTCCACGCGCTCTCCAGCCTTGGCAAGAGATGCCATATTAAGTGCTCTAACTCACAAGGCGTATTCCCGGGCAAGGGAACATCGATTGTGGGCACAATCCCTTCACAGACCACGGAGTGACCGCGATTCCAGCAGGAATCTGTTCCTCGTGGGTCCTCACAGCACATAGATTAGTAGTCTACCAAGAGTAGGATGTACCCCAGGCTAGCAAAGCTCCGTCTCGATACGCTGCACACAATTATAGTCCATTACAAGCACTCTGTGGTTCCATGATCTGGCTACTGGCTAGTGGTACTCTGGGCTTCCTCTGGTGGAGAGGTCTTGACAACTTGTACTTCAGGCACTCCTCCTAAAATACTCCCTATCCAGTACCCTTACGCCACCCCACTCAGCTTCCAGTATTGCAGACCCTCTCCAGAGGTCTCTGAGACTTAACCAAGCACCCCCTTTAGGCATCCCGAGTACCTGCCTCAGGTTGACTTAGGACAGCTATAGCCTTTGTGTCTCCAGATCATTCACCCGATAGAGCAGTCTAGGCCATCTTTTTTGCGAGGAGCGATATCCCTCTGTACATTACACCTAGCCTCCCTCCTTCAATAGTACTTGCTCTGGAAGCGTACCATGTTACTTCCAGCTTTGTTTCGCTGTAAGCCTGTCCTGTTACAGAACTCAGCAGCGCCTCCAAATGTAATGGTGTTTCACCCACCCGGTGGGAGATTTGGCAATTACGGATCATGTGGTAACAGGAGGGCTGAGTCGTCCGCCGATGGTAGTGGGGACTCAGGACCAGGCTTCTGTGGTTCATACCCCACATATCTCTTTAGCAGTGCAGCGCCTCCATCTGCCGTAGGCTCCAGGAACTGAAGGTGATCTCCTACGGTAGAAACTATTACCTCTCCCCCCAGTAAGGTCACGCACCAGGCAGGAGGTATATGCCAACAGGAACAGTTTATTACTCTTATGTACAGTTACAGGAACAAGGCAGGTTTTGCCCGATGCAGTCTCTCAGCTATTATCTCAAGGATGGTCCCTGGACCGTCACTACAGGCCAAGGGCACCCGCAGCCGTCCTAGCTCTTCCCCACCTCCCTAGCAGAGGTATGGTCCACACTCACTCTCCCCCAGAGGGAAGAGGACAGGAGAAGGCCCAATCTCAGCCTTTCCACTGTGCAACCTGCCTTCCTCAGTGGGGAAGGACAACCCCTAATTTAGGGCAATCCTGCTCTTAAGTACTTGTAGGAGGAGGGCACCAGGTCCGGATCATGATTGGTCATGCCCAGGCCTGATGTCACCGACTACACACTGTCATTCAAGTGCAGCTCCTCGGAGGGGGAAAAACCCATATTAACTACTGGCAACCTGATTGTACCAGGGTTTACTGCCAGCCCAAAGGCAGAATAGTAGCCATCAGGTAACCTGGCTACACTTATATATATATAAATCAAACCCTATATGTATAACTGAACCTATATAGAAGGTACACTACGTGTTAGTGTACTGTAAGGTCAGCTGTACCTAATGTAGTGCACTGTCCCCCACCCCTGGGAGATGTGTAGCTACGGAGTGTGTAGGGTGCAATACCTGTGGCTCACAGGGGGCCCGAGCCTCCGCTACTGGGAACCTGGGGTGCATCCTGGAACGATGCTCGGTAGCGCCTTCACCTGTGCGGGATTCTATGGTGTAGAATGACCCCGTTACAGGACACATACCATAAACAATACGCAATGGTATAATTAGAACAAGTTTACTATATGCACAATAATCATAATCAACACACAATAGTGCCACACCTGTAACACTAGGCCTTGTAGGGCCGTAACCCCTCACCGTCCCCCAACACCGTGTCCTCAGAGTCCCACACCTATCCAAGTGAGACAGCGCTGCCCACTAAACCTGAGGTGAACGTTGGTGCACGTGTTGCGGCAAAACACCGGAGCGCTCCCTGCTCACTGCCCCCACCTGTCTGGCAAGCCGCCGGGTTTGCCGCTGACTCCGGCAGCACCCGCGCCAACCACCGCAGTAGAGGTAAGGGGGGGGGGGAGGTCTAGGGGGGACCCTGCTACACTAATAAACATACAGTTTTTTTTGTGTGGTAAACTGCATAGGTTAGGCCTGGGGACTTCCATAGGAATTGATTGAAAGTACCTCCATCCAATACAAGTAGAGGGGTGACATTGGAACCTATTTGCATGTGGAAAATGCCAGAGGGTCTGATATTATATATGTGGGTTGATGTTAAAATAGCCTTTCTTTCTGGTCTTTTAGTATAATAAACCATAAACAAACTAAAAAAAGAATGGCAATAGCTATGTACAGTATACAGTTGCAGGGAGGAGTGGCTCAGTGAGTAACGACACTGACTGACATTGAGTTTGCAGCAGGGGAACCTGGTTAAATTCCTGGTGTCGGCTTCTTGTAGCTTTTGTAGATTGTAAGCTCCACGGGGCAGGGACCTGTGCCTGCAAAATGTTTCTGTAAAGCGCTACGTAAAACAAGCAGCGCTATACAAGAACATGCTATTATTATTATTGTTCCCTCTTGCATATCACACTATCACTAAATAACAACGGGTAACAAGGCACCTCTATCTGCCAACTGTCATAAGATTGGGAAGAGACACCCTGTAAGGGGGGGAAGAGAGGTATTAAAAACAACTGGGGTGTTATTTCTTTGCAGGTTCAGTTGCTTGCCCTACAAACCATGTTAGCCATTAGCAGACAGCTTTACAGCTCGTCCACACTGCAGGGGAAAAGGTAAAGAGAAGAAAAAAAAAACATTTTCTTTCCCTCCCCCTCCTTCCATGCGCACACAGTTTACGTGCAGCTCAAAGAGCATTATTGACCTGCTGCTTTCTCCTCCTCCCATCCCACATCTGCCTGACTGTTCAGCTATTCGCTGGCTGCATGATTTAACCCTATGATGTGGATTAGCTGCTGCTGCTGTAGCTGCTGCAGCTGCTGCTCTGCTGCTCTGCTTCATGTCCAAAGCAACCCTTGTGACGTCACAAGCCGCACACATGGCCCTGCATGAGGAGATGTCTGCGGACGTGCAATCCAGTGGAACAAGCTTCCCCTCCTCCCTCCTTAGCTATTTAAATAGATGTTGACAACACGTGGGACACGTCAGGCCTGGCTTGTCCTCAGCAGCAGCAGCCTTTGCCATCTCTGAGGCGAGGGAGGGAAGTGTGCAAAACCGGTTTGTGCAAGTGGGGTGGCTGGCACAACATAATGTGTCTGCCTCTTTAACTGATGCTTCATTTTCAAGGTTGTTATTCTGGTTCTATCTGAAAGAAAACAATAACACACTCAATGCACATAAAGCTGGGTGATTAATTTGTCTCCTGCTTGTACATACCGCTGCCCATGTGTTCAGCCTTGTAGCGCATAAAAACAAAGAATGAAGAGCTTACCGTCTAATTTTGAAAGTAGTAATTACACTGGTCCAAGTGTGTCATGTAATGGTAGTGTTTTGTTTTAATATAATTTATTAACACCTGCTGTAATGTCACATTTTTGTTTAGGAAGCAGGTGTAATTTGAGAAATAACCATATCTGTTCTTAAAACAATAATTGGGTCCAGAGACCACTAATTGTTTAATGTGGTTGTGTTGTTTTTTGTTTCCAATAATGCACGTAGATTTAGGAGTTGCTGGTGTTTATGTCACGTGTAATAACCCCCAAGGGCTGAAATCCACTATCTGGACATAAAGGTAATTGTAATGGATTATTATCACAGATGCTCCACTAAAGTTTGCCAGTGCTACAAATCGGAGTATAAGAGTTGTAAAATAATTTCCAATATGACAAGTTTTGTCGGGAAAATGACTGCCATTGTGATTGTCTAAAAAATACTTATGTACCCTGATCACCAAAGCTTTGGAATAAAAGGTGTGTGTGTGTGTGTGTGTGTGTGTGTGTGTGTGTGTGTGTGTGTGTGTGTGTGTCTGTGCGCGCACAACAACCAGGTACACAGTGTTTTACAATTTTTCCAACATTACAATACAATTACAATGCAGAGAATATAATAATACAAATGGGATAAGTGCAACAATACTTCAAACTAACATTAAGGGAAAGTGTCCCTGCTCTGAAGAGCTTACATTCTAATCTTCTGTGGGTGGTTTTTGTTGTGCTTGTCACTGTTGGTCTCATGGGCAAAACTATGAAATGTATCTCGCATTATGCAATAACCGTTCAAACTGTTGTTTGCAGGTTCAGTTGGCTGCTGTCCCCTGTATTCTGCAAAGAGAAACCTCCCCCTTACACAGTCATCTATGCCACACTGTCAAAGTGTTTCTGCTTAACCCTAGTGACAAGTATCAGACATATGTGTTTTCAGTTTACCTCTAATCCAATGTGTTACTAACTGGGACGGCAATTAGACACAAACAATCTTATCAAGCTCAAAACCCTGTCCCACATTATTATATATGTACATATTTAATTGTGCCAACTGGAGTGTTACTGGGAAAGTGACCTCAAATATACAGCAGTAAACAAAGAAGCCCCAATGCATATATCCAATGTGACAACATTGTTTGATTTATTTCTATATGTTTTTCTTCTCATAAGTATGGGTAGATGTGACTGCCTGATTATAAGTGAATCCGTGTAAGGTGCACACATAAGGCTACGGCCCCAGCCCTCCCTGCTGCACGCGCGCCTGCAGAGACTACAGACGCGTTCAGCGGTCTGTAGGGGAGCACGGGGGGTGGGGCCATAATGTGGGGCATGGCCATGACAGGGGCATATCTGCCCTGCCATTGGATGTGCGCCGACCACGTGACCGCATCGTTGCCTGGGAAGACAAAATTCTTGTCTTGTGCTAGCGTACGCATCACCACGCTTTACACGCACACAGCCACTGGGGCCTGCCCCATAGAGGGATGTGCTGTGTGGCGCGTGTGCCGCTGTGACCACCGGGGACTCACTTAATGGCAGGAGATTTTCTGCAGCTGTGCGTGAAAATCAGACTCTACTGAAGATATACAATGGTATGGATCTCAAGCCCCCAATAAAAAAGGAAAGCGTTATTTCTGCAGGGGCGCTGCCTGTTGTTTGATATTGATTGGGGTTATGGGAGTTGGTCAGTCTGCTTCTTAGGAAACAGCTTTGTTATTTCTACAGAAGATTGAAAGCGTATACGCAGAATCAACATTTCTACTCTCTTTTTTTTTTTTTTTTCCATTCAGTGCGTATACTGGTACTTTGTTGAGCAATCTTCCAGTCATTTGACTATTTTGGGGAAATGCTGATGTAAAATCCTTTTTTTGTTACACAGTGCCTCTAAAATAGACAGTGCGTTTTTTTTTTTTTTTTTTTTTTTTAAAGAACTTCTTTAAATATCAACCCTGATAGTTTATTGCAGTGAGGACAAGGTCTCACCAATCGTTGATAGATTATATAGTATGACAACCTACTTTCCATGCATTGTTTGTTTGCGTTTCAGAATTGGGTTTTTGACCCAAATTTGCAAAGGTATTATACATATCTGAAGCGAAGTACAGTAGATGTGTTACACGACCAGAGGGTTGTCAAATTACTACAGCTTTAAAATAGGCTGGCAAGGGAGAAGTCAACTTTGAAGGTTGAGTCCGTGAAGCATTTGTTATGCTGATCTGTTCCAAATACCATTACATGTCAATATTCATCATTTGCTTGTGTGGAATAGCACATTTTTGCCTACATTTCATATTAACAAAAATGTAGTTGATGAGATTGTCTGGTAATGATTGACAAATGAATACTTTCTAAAAGCACATACTGAAATAACTTTGACAAGTTTGTTCTGTCTTGCAACCTGGTCAACCCTTTGCCAAGAAAGGGGGTTACTTTTTAATTTCCGTACAGAATATGGGCATCACATAACATTTATATTTGATACAATATACACTTTCCCCTAAATCTTAAATTCTCATTTTAATCTGGTCTGTAATGGTTTACATACGCCTATAACATATATTATCTATTACTGTGCATGCAATGTCTTGTGTATATAATGTATAATAACCCTGCTCACTTAATGTTACTATGTATTTGTAACCATGTATTTGTCATCATAACTCTATGCCCAGAACATACTTGAAGATGAGAGGCAACTCTCAATGTATTACTTCCTGGTAAAACATTTTATAAATAAATAAAAGGTGCAGACCCATAAAAAAAAAAAAACCTTTGGTAGCATTTATGACGGTCAGGATAAAACCATGTGAGTTTGCTCAATTTCTAGAGGGAAATTGATGGGACCTTGTCACGAGTCGACCACGTGAATGCAAGTTACGTAGATATACTGGAAGTGCCCCAGGGATGTCTAGCATATAAAGGGTTAGAAATGGTAAGAGAAATGTATTATAAATGTTTTTAAGCTTTCATGGATAATGCAAGTAAACATTGTTATCTGATCTTTAGAGTGCTATCTTTAAGTTCCTCCCTTGTTTTTCCTGTATCCTTCCCCCTCCCTAAGGCCTCGGGCATGGTCAGCGCTTAGGTGCTGAGGCGCGCTGCTGCTCGGCAGTGAGCCTCTGCAGCCGCAATGAGAGCGGCTTTAGCAGGGGCTCACGCAAGCGTGCGGAAGCGTGTGTCTTATGAAAATTTTAAATTTTCGCGCTCATGGGAGTGCAGGGCCGGTCACATGAGCGGTTCGCCCAATGAGGGCAAAGCAGCTCCGTGACGTCACTGGCCCGCCCCCCGACACTCCCCTGGATGGCGCGCTAACCAAGGCCAGGGAAAGCACCCGCTTTCCCTCAGCCTCAGCGCGCCTCCGCACGTGTTGAGTCACCATGGACTCAGCCTAAGACAGGGAGGTGTCAATGCTGAAGGACTGTCCCACTGACAATTACACCTCCTCCTCCCCCTCCCTTCTCCCCCTCCCTTCTCCCCCTCCCTTCTCCCCCTCCCTTCTCCCCCTCCCTTCTCCCCCTCCCTTCTCCCCCCCCCCCCTTCTCCTCCCCCTTCCCCTCCTCCCTCTCCCCCCCTTCCCCTCCTCCCCTCCACTCAGAGTCTCAATTACTGAAAATAAATGAATTATATATATTTTTTAAATAAATTAAAATTGGGCATCAACAATCTAATTTTTATACATATCTAGCAAATGGAAATATCACTGGTTAGAACATTCACATGTCTCAGACAGGTCTGCAACCCCGCTTTTCACCATTCTCTCCTACCTTACAGTGCTTCCACGGTTGCAAGGGATTCTGGGAAATGACATGCAAATGAGCAGACAGTGTCCCCTTTTGCTTCATATCCATTTTGACATGGACCCCTATAAGATTATCTACAACTTCTACCTTGTCTTGCCATCAACTTCTGCCCCTTCTCTGTGTGCATTCAAACTCAAAGCAACCAGGTAAATAACAGCGATGTATGACCGAGAGCAGGGAAACAAGTGGTGACAGCCATGTAACTCAACACACATGTCTAATGTATAGGATATAACGAAGAAGAAAAACATTCTCTGTTTTGTTGACAACATTTCTCATCCGAGTCAATATTATAGCTTTGTTTGTAAGAGCTTCCAACTGATGAACTGTTACTCGGGGGGTCAAAAGTGTTTTTATCATTTTCTTTTTACCTGATAAATAATTAACTTACTTACATTCCAGTGTAGCTCGAAAACCGTTTCCCCAATTCAGCTAAAAAAAAAATGTCCTACACGTGACCTTTAAAAGTTGGCAGCTAAAGATTGAAAGATTGTTGTCAAGAATTTTTTTTTTTTTGCTCATTGTAATCTCATGGCCTTCAAAGTCCTCCAAGATCTGTTTGTTTCTGAAAGTCAAGACACCAAGGATATGTAAATGAGAGCTGAGCAACTTTAACTCAAAAGGAAAAACACTTCTGGCCATAATAATTATGCAACACCTAGGCTATCCTCCCAAAAAGTAAATACATTGCTATGCTCTGAAACTCTGCTAGTTTTACTTAAGTAATAATCCCCGAAAAACAAGGCATTACTGCCCAATAATGCCCTGGCTGGAAGAGTTGAAAGCCTGAGGTAGGGAGTGGGGGGAGGAGATAGGTGGAGGGGGGAGGAAGGGAGGGGAGAGGTGAGGGGGAGAAGAGAGAGGTGAGGGGGGAGGAGAAAGGTGAGGGGGGGAGGAGAGAGAAAGGTGAGGGGGGGAGGAGAGAGAAAGGTGAGGGGGGGAGGAGAGAGAAAGGTGAGGGGGGAGGAGAGAGAAAGGTGAGGGGGGAGGAGAGAGAAAGGTGAGGGGGGGCGGGGAGGGGGGGAGGAGAGAGAAAGGTGAAGAGGAGGGGGAGGGGAGAGATGAGAGAGGGGTGAGAGGGAGAAGTGGGGTGATGTGGAGGGGACATGGAGTGAAGTGGAGGAACAGTGATAAACTACAAAAGGGGAGCGCAAACTTTTAGTGCTGCACCATTTTGTCTTTCTCCCTCCTGCTCTTGCGCCCCCCCGCCCCGCCTACCTTCATCCGCGTCAGATGACGCTGCGGGGTCATATGATATCACATCACGTGACCCGCAGCATCATTTGATGCGTGTCACATCACATGGTTGCCATGGTGACGTGTCACAGCTGGCTGAATCTCGGTAAGTAAACAGTTGCAGAGGCCTCATGCGATCCCCCGGCATTTAATTTAAATGCATGGGGGAAGAGCGCGGGGCCTCTGCAACTACCTGCGCCCCCACAGCAAAATCTCCTGCCCCCCTGGGGGTCGCGCCCCCACTTTGCGCACCGCTGAACTACAACATAATAAAAAGGAAATACAAATGACCTTAGCACAAGCTATAGAAGCGGTGAGAAATATTACTTTTTTGCAAGTAACAAAGTTACCAGTTGGTAGACGGCAGCTTCTGACAGCTCTAGCAGCAGAGAGACTGAGAGAGAGAGAGACTGCATATGCTGGCGAGCTGAGTGAGGAGAGGTGCTGCCAGAGCTTGGACAAGGAGAGGTATTTACAGTTAAGTTTTAAAATTGGCGTTTTTTTTCTCAGCGTGCGCTCTCCCTGTATCTCTGAAAGGTGAATTGGCAATTTGCCAAAAATTCCGGGCATTACTGAATGAATAATGGCCGGAATTCTAACCAATCAGAGAGCAGGTATTTCAATAATGCCCGGAATTTTACTGCTTTACCCTATAATTACCTCTATATTAGCAATGGGAAACAAAATTCACGTGGAAAAGAACCCAGGCTGTGGTTATCCCTATTCACTTGGTAACCAAATAAGAAGTAAATATATGTCTGTATGGTAATAGTGAAACAGATACAAACATGAAAACACGTGAACATATAATATGTCATCAGTTTCCCAACTGTCCCAACGATTCAGCCAATATGCACTGGAGAAAGACCATGAGACTGTCAGCTCTGGACATCGTAATTGACATAAAAACTATGAGGGCATGAAACGACTAAACAAGACTAATACAAGTTATATTGTGTATATAGTTTAAACTTTATACCGTGGAGAGCTATTGTATCTACCTTATATATTGTAAGCTTCATGTATCCTCACGTGCCCCCCCCCCATGTGATCCACTAAAGCAGGGGTGGCCAATTCCAGTCCTCAAGGGCCACCGACAGGACAGGTTTTGAGGATATCCCTGCTTCAGCTCAAGTGGTTCAATCAGTAGCTCAGTCAATGACTGTGGGCTCTATATAAATAAAGATATGCATGCATGTATGCATGCTTGCATACATACATATATAGCCATGTCTGGTTTGGGCTACTAATCTGCCCTCCCTGACATGCAAGCCCTGGTAACAGTGCAGGCAGTGTCAGGACCAATACTGAGTTTTCCCCACCAGCAGCAGCTTCCTTGAGTGACGGGAGGAGGTGGGCTAAGGCCCGTGTTCTGCCCAATAAGGGCTCAGACCTTGGACCTTCCTCCTCGGTACTTAAGGGGCTGCACTACCAAATTTAAGCAGTGTCTCTCCCCTTCAGAGACGGGTATCACACAGAGGTGTCCTGGGCTCTGGCACCTGCTGTCAATTCCCCTTGGAGAGTGGGGGGTGATTACCATACCCCTACTCTTATTAGGGAGTCAGGGAAGAGTTTGGACTGCCCTTGGTGCACTAGGCCAGGGGTGGATGTCCAGGGACCATCCAGAGGAAACAGAAGCCACAAAGTGATTGCTGATCGGCAGTGGCTTTACAGTATATGTTCTGGGCAGAGAAAGAATAAAGACCGTTCCAGTTAAAATATACTCCTGGCGTGCAATCTATCAGGGGGAGTAGAGTGTAAGTTCTCCTGCAGGGATTGCCTTCATAGCCCTTCAAGAGATGGAGGTGCTGACACCAGACTGAGAATGAACCAGCTAATACCCCAGAAGCCTGTCCTGATGTCCCCAACACCACCGGCAGACACCTCAGTATCCTGTAAGCCAGCAGGTACCAGCACTACACACCTGGTAGCAGGGCAAATCTCCCAGAGTGTGGGGGAAGCACAGCTACACACACAAACATTTCAAAATGAATACCTTTATGGTACGTTTTTAGTGTGTGTTGTTTTATTATCATTAGAAGAACATTTCGTTGTTGGACAAACAATATATAAAACACCTGCACCATTTAGGACATATGCTGGTATTGGTAAGCATTAATATTCATTGCTGTGGTGACTTCACAGATCAAGTGAAAGTAAGCCTTGTGGTTGGGGTACCAGCCTTTTAATATGGAAGACTGGTTAAGAAAATGCAATTACACAAATAATGGCAAACAAAGTAAATTATTTATCGTTGATGACTGTTTGAATTAAGGCTATATTAAGGATCTGCAATCTATGTGACATTTTCTTTGTTACGCTGGTAATGAATTGTTACCATTATTTGATACGGATGCCAGCCCAGACTATATTCTTCAAATTGTCTTGTATCTTTAGGCTGTAGGGAACACCATTTAGAGGGTTGGCTCTTTTGAACATGCAGTTTAAGAGAGTACAGGGAAAACGGCGGTGCATCTGCTGCTGCTGCTGAAGATTGGAAACCACAAACTGCAAACCACAAAATATCCTAGGTGCAAAAAATAAATTTTTGCACCTAGGATATTTTGTGGTTTGCAGTTTGTGGTTTCCAATCTTCAGCAGCAGCAGCAGCAGATGCACTGCCGTTTTCCCTGTACTCTCTTCAATTGTTCCTTGGTAGGAGCACGCAGGACAGGACCAGGATATCCCCAAGGTCAGCAGTGAGTAATCCATTTACTTCATTTATGTGATCAGTCCTACACACGGTTACCTAGACCACCACATAAGACTTACCTATATGGCTAGTGGTACAATCTATGGGAGTGTGTTTAACATTGGACTATCTGGAATCCTGAGTCTTATGAACTGTCCTATGCTATGAAGATGTTTATATTTTTATATCATGATCAAACATTGCCTACTCCTTGTTAGCATCACAAGTGGGAATTAACCCTCCCCTTCCCTTCCATGAACATGCAGTTTAGAAACTCACACTTGAAGCAATTCTATATACGGTAGTTCAAATCGTCCGCTTGAACATTTTCAGCCGGAAGTCCCTATAGTTTTGCTACCCCTGGCAGTAGTGTCTGTTTGTTTGCTGACTGCACTATGTTGCTTAGCTTGTTAAATCTGTATCACTGCAGTAAAGTTTTGCATGACTTATTAGGCTGGGCTGTGTACGTCTCCTGGCTTCTCTTCTTATATGAGCACATTATCTGTATTGCTCATAAGCAATGCCACACCTTCCTGCTGTAGGCCTTACAATGGCAAATATTTAAGTAAATATCTCACAACATCAGTATAACAGTTGCCTTTTCGGTTTTCTTTTCAGAGTACCCATGTGACATGAGTCTACCATATGATGTTAGTATCTTGCCCCGCTGAACATTTTTTTTAAAAACATTTTTTTAGTGTTCAAAATCATGATTTAAAAAATAATAATAATAAATCTAGTGTCTGAGGTCACCATAGCAACCTTTTAGACTCCATTTTAACCTTTCAAACACTTAATATTTTAAGCAGTTATATCTCATGAACGGAATATCAGATTTTAAAAAATAAATAAAAACACTGCTGGACATGGCAAACAGAGATTTCTTAAATAAGTAAAAATAAATATGATGCAGAAAATGACAATCCGTGCAGAATGCGGCTTTTAAAGATTCCTGCATGTAGTATATTATACTCCATGCCTCTCACAGTCATTGGATACTCGAGAGAAGACCGCTTTAAAGCTTTATAACCCCCTAATGCCAAACTACATAGAATAATGCTGCATCGCTATTTCAATTGTGAATAGGGTCAATATTTGTTATTATATTCATGAGAATAGATACCTAAACATGGCACCACATGCCTGTCAAAATTATAGTGTGCCACATGACCATCTGAATTATTGACAGTGTAACATTTTATTATTGTAGCGTCTCATTATTCTAAACAACATTTTGGACAAACTCACTTTGGACATTTGCCTGGCATAAAGCATTTCTTTATATTGAGTTGTGGATGTTTCTAATTCAATATTTTTCTGGATACGTGCCTTCTTTTCACTCCCTCCACCTCTTGTGACCTTTTAGAAAATGATGTAAACGATACGGTATAATTGTAACTCTTATACTACTACATGAAGATATTTTCATATCTTCAGTGACCCTTTCTATTAGTCGCCATTTTATTACAAAGAAATAACTAACTTGTTTACAGCAATACAATTGACAAATAGGTGACTTTTTTTTTTTTATCCCTTCCAGGGTCCTTCAGTGAATGGTGTAATGATTTTCCTCAAGCCCTGAAAGATCTAAAAAGTGTTTGATGTTCTTCTTTTTAGTTCTCTTTGCAATTCCTTTTGTTGGCAGGTATGTTTCACCTTTCAGATGCCTGAAAATTTTAAGATGAGAGGGGTGAAAATGAATGCAATACTGTGGTTAGGTCAATTAACTAGTACAATATGTATTATAAAACTTTATGTATGCACATATTTGGTATAACGCTTATGTATTTACATATGTTTTACAGTATGTATGTTTGTACATGTGTATTTTAGCACAGTATTAATGTATGCACAAAATAAATAAGAAAAGGGCAAAGGATGCTATGGTGCGTTAACTTTTTACTTTTAGGACACAATCATTACAAATATTAGTAATGTCCATACAGAATATGTTCTTTAAAAATCGCATATCACCATAATTGGTATCTCACTTCTCCAGCAGCTCTTTTTAGCTTGATCTCTGTAGTAATAGCTGGTCGTATCTGTTCTAGTTTTTCAGTGTATGTATCCTTTTGATTTTTGTTAAAAGCCCAATCCCTCAAAGGCAAAGACGAGAGTCTCCTCTTATTCCAGGAACTGGCTTGTTCTCCCCCAAAGGGTGCTGGCGTTTCTCACCCCCGGCATCTTAACATTTATTTTGGAAACTGCATGTGTCTACATTTTTAATTGGGTATTTATGCAGCCAGTGAAATTTTGGGAAAAGGCAAGAAACCAAATGCATCAGTTAAACTACCAGTATCATAGCATTGCACAAACAAATCAAGCCATCTGTATGAGACTTTCCTTCAAAGCTCATATAGAACATATTTTTGTTTGTCCACCAGCAAGTCAACACATCTTGGGCTAAGGCCCCGCTGCCTCAGACCACGCGCCCGCACTGCAGGCAGGTGCTGCATTGACAGGCACTTGACCGCTATATGCGGTCTTTAAGGAGCCGGTTTTCGGCGCTGGGGGGCGTGGCCAAAATATGGCTATACCAGTAGCAGCTCCCCCCGGCGGCGTAATCTCGCGAGAGAGGGAGAGGCGGAGCGGTCTTGCTGGCAGCGGAATCGGAACCTTGAACAGGAGAGGTCAGGAGGCTTATGAATTACTTCCCAGCAGATGGAGTTCCCTTCCGAACACCCAGCGGGTCTGGGTAGGATAAGGAGAGGACGTTCCTACAGCACACCTGAAGCGGAGGAGTAGCCATCCAGACTTTATATACACGCGCTTGACCTACTTGCAGCTTGTAAGTAGGATTCCTATAGAACCCGGACGCAGTATTAGTGGATGTCTTAGTTTTTTTATTTGTATTGTTCTTAGATTTTTGTCTTTTAATAAATAGTTTTGTTTTAGTAATCCTTAGTGCTTGCTCGATCACTCTGTTAGTTTTGTTTGTTTTTTATTTTTTATTTTATTCATTTATTTTTGATAACTATTGAGGTTATTTTCTATAAAGTATCACACTATGTTGTTTTGTTTATTTCTTTTCATGTGCTGAGCCACGACTGGATCCTTTAGTCCACATCCTTGGAACTTTTGGGGACTTTTTTCAGCATTTTATCACACTCACACGGTTGTATTCTATTGTATATTCTTATTTGCATTTAGCATTCTGTTGTTTATACATATTGTGTTATTCATATTCACTCATTGTAGAGATAGGGTCACCTTTTTGTTTTTCCAATAATGTGTGCTACTTTAGGCCTCGGGCATGGTCAGCGATTAGGCGCTGACCCGTGCTGCTGCTCGGCAGTGAGAGCAGGGGCTCGCGCACGCTTGCGGAAGCATGTGTCTTACGCCCAATGAGGGCGAACCAGCTCCGTGACTGGCCCGCCCACAGACGGCGCGCGCTCTAAGGCCAGGAAAAGCACCGCTTTGCCTCAGCGCGCCTCCGCACAGGTGAAGTGTTTATGGACTAAGCCTTACCTTTTACAAGGTGCTGAACTTTTTACCCTACCCAGAGATCTGTTTGTAAATGTCATCATAATAACAATAGTTTGTTCTTGTATAGCGCCGCTGGTTTTACGTAGCGCAGAGACATTTCCAGACACAGTCCCTGCCCTGTGGAGCTTACAATCTATGTTTTTGGTGCCTAAGGCACAGGGAAACTTGTGACTTGCCCAAGAAGTCGACACCAGGTTCCCCACTTCAAAGTCGGTGCAAGTCAGTGTCTTTACTCACTGAGCCGCTCCTTCTCACATGACATTGTATTCCAGTCCCGGTTCTCCAAGTCTCTCTTTTGCAAAGGATTGTTGGTCTAATGTGAAGGAGAATGCATCATGATAACAATTACAAAACAAGAACTGGATCAGATTGCCACAATTGGCCCTTTGTTTGTATTTACAATCCATTGAGATGGCTATATTCTTCTGCCCCCTCTGTTGGGAGTACCTGATAAGCATCTCCACTGTGATTCAAATGTCTGCCTCTACACTGGTGTAGATTTTTATTAAACATCCTCTTCTTGTTCGTCTCATCAACTAAGGACATTTCATTTTAACACCCAGCAGGGTGCCACATGGTTGGAGGTTGAGAAAAAGGAATATTCAAACTGTGCATCTGTTGTTATGTTTTGAACTTCTCTCATTGAATTTGATAAAAAAAGAAGATTGTTCTCTATTTAATCCAATTAGGCCAATCCTATTGTGGCAATCACCGGTGGTACCCCAGCTTCTTGAAATCTGACCCTTTAGTTTCTGTTCTTGAATAGATGGGACTGTTTACCATTCCTGAAACTATACATGTGTTGAAGCACACTTTAAAAACTTGATTTGTCTTTTGTAGCTTACATTTCTAGTATCTGCAATAGTTCTCAAAGTGTAGGTCCTTTGTAGGTTTAAAGATAGACTTTAAAGAAGCGATCCCATGCAGCCGGACACAAAATAACCTTTTGTAAACAATTTGTCTAATTGGCTTCCCTAAACAAATCAAACCATGCTAATAGCAGCAAATTAATTTCATTTTTGTTTTGTGTAAATTAATTACTAATTGAATTTCTCACGGGTTTCTGAATGGGGAAGAGCTGGTCAATAAAGTGTTTTATTTAGCCTTAGCCCACTCTGTCCCTATAAGAGAGCTTAGGCTAAGGACCCGCTGCGGTCAGCGGCGCGTGCGGCTGCGTGCCACCAGCCCCTTTCCTCCAGTCTGGAGGTCCCCCCTGGCTCCTTCCAACGTGGCTGACTGCGTGCTGTGAAGCATCAGCCGGCCGGTGCTGCATGCTTCTGATGATCAGAAGCGCTGAAGCGTCACGTGGTGCACGAGTCGGCCAATGAGGAGGGAAGGAGGGGAGCTACGGGAGGGAGGCGGCTTGGGAGGGAAGTGTGCCTGTATGTGCAATCTATCCCTCTCCTCCCGGACCCACAACCTCTGCGTCTTCACCCTTTACCTCCTCCACCCCTCCCCGGGTTCAATGGCCGAGCCCCCCGACCCATTTTGGCCATTCACCCCCCCCCACGCCAAAAAAAGTCAGCTGCAGACCGCAGATCGCGGTGCAGTGACTTGCGCGTGCAGCGGGTCCTCAGCCTAATAAAACAAGGGGTGAAGCAGAGACGGGGAGCGGGGTCTCAGGCTGTACAAGCACTTGTTGAACACACCGTGACATCACACAAAATGGAGTAGCCAAGAGAAATCAAAATACTAATATACTTTTAATTGAACCAACAAGTAGTTGATATGTTACAAGCTTTCGAGCCTCTCAGGGTAAAATAGAGTTGGGTAAAAAGACATCAATCACCCAGATGTAACAATTTAAACATGTAAGTGACATTAGATCACTGTGGTGGTACTGGGGGCAATGCCGCACTTCTAAGTGACCAACAAGGATGTTCTGCATAGAAATGACTGTGTGTATGTACTGTCATAGTCTAAAACATGCCCCATATGTATTGTATATATGAAGTATAATGCAAATGTACATGAGACCTGTGAGCTCTGCTTCATTTTCATCTAAGAACTAATTTTGATATTTTCTGTTGGACCAATGTTTTTCTTATATGGTTTTTATTATACATTACTTTTCAAGACTATATAAAAGTCTCCTATTAAGATGTTTTGCTTGGTATTATTTTTCAGAGTAGCCATAAACTGATGTCCTTGTAGGAACTAGTGCCACTCCCGACAAATTAACTGACACTGAAACACTTACTGACAGATAAACATAGTGACAAATGCAGATAATTACACATTGGTCCCTACTCAATATGGCGAGATATGAATTCAAGTTAATGCTTTGTTAACAGTGCTTTCCAGCACTTCACTGAGACTCTGAATGAGATGGGGATTTGCACCATTGTAATAATAAGGTAATCAAATGTATGCATGTGGCTGTCTTATGCAAAAGCATAAGTAAGGAAACGGAATGGAATCAGGGCAATAAAAGCCATTTTATAAGGTTACACACATCGAGAGTACACTTTTGAAAATCATTTCAAAATACAGTTATTGATGCATGTTTTTAAGAAGACATTGGTTAACTAGCTAATTTAATAGATCATTAGTTCCACTTTTTATTTGAATCTGCACTTTTACAGCAGCAATTTAAAGTTTTGGGATCATCAACTAAAAACAAATATGCTGCGATGTCTATCAATATGGAGTTTAGCTAGACAAAAAAATATAATTGTGTTAGAACTCGACCTGCTGCTGGTGCACTGGGACTCATTCTTAGTTATCCTCCTGTATATTCTGTATAACATCCAAAATGAGAGATATATTCCTTCCTAATAAGTTTTCCTTTTATCTGACCACATCAAAAGGAGGACAAAAAAAGCTTTTGGGAAGAGTATGTCAGTGTCTGGGACATGAAAATCAAGAGACGTTGGTTTGATCTTGGGTGGGAGGTGACCAATTGTGTTAATATATGAGAGGAGATTGAACATACTTGAACCCTGACTCATTTCACAGATAATGGCAGGTCAGAAATTCATTACATGGTCTCTTTTTCTCTCCCAGGCATATAGACAAGTTGCACACCTGAATGTTATGGGAACAAAAGACTCTCCTCCTTCTTTGGTTCTCTGGGTGTGAGCTTATACAACTTTTTATACTGAGTACTCCATAGATTGTGGCCTAAAACAGGAGGAAAGTCCATCAGTTGTGTATTGGGTCAGGGGGCCTTCCGCTTCACTCTGTGATCTGTCCTGCATGGTCTTCTAGATATTATGATTGATACCAATCATAGAACAAACGCACATTCACAAACGATTCCTATGTTCATAACACAGAAAACTGCGCTGGAGGATAACTTTCATATTGTGCAAAAGACTGATGCAAAATGTAGGACTTGCACAAAAAATAATTGCTGGGGAGCTTACTCTGCTCATTTTTGCTTTCATGTGCACTATGCAGTGCAGTATCCTGACAACATAATGCAAGGAAGATTGAATTGGCAGAAACAATTGTGCTTCATTTTGCAGACAGAATTGTAAAAGTGATTCCAAGATAAAGGAAGGTTTGAAACTGAATTGTAGAGTAGCATATAGTAAAAAACAAACAAAAAATCATTGAGAAGGAATTCACTCCAGTTTAATTCCGGTAATAGAAATATAGGTAAATATTAATACAATCCCAGCATAAGATTATGGAGGGTAAGAAATGTAAATACTTTCTCCTGTATTTAGTGCAGTCCTTGGTGTAAACACTAAATGTTGCGTTTAGAAATAAATAGAAATTGATAGCCATAGCGATCTATATTTAGGAAGCAGCTGCAGAGAGGTGTTGGGAAACTGTGTATTTAAGGAGTTGCATATTCGCTTAATGAAAACACTCCAGACATGCTGCATAACCCTTTAGCTTGTATAGACATATTTTATTAATTCTATGTCTTTCACACTATTTCTATGGGATATTGAAAAGAGACCGACAAATGTGTGGTACAATGAGATGCAGTGGTTAAGGTGTTATAATAGATATACACACTTATTTTTTTTGCCTGGGCCATTATCACTGTATGTGGTTATGAGCAAATCACTTTATCTGTGGCTTCCTAGGATAGTTTTGAAAATTAGATAAAACCTTATATTGTCTCTTTTGTAAAACTAAGTATACATTGGCACTATAAAAATAAACATACATAATAATATGTTCTTGTATAGCGCTGCTAGTTTTTTTTACGCAGTGCTTTACAGAGACATTTTGCAGACACAATCCCTGCCCCGTAAAGCTTACAAGGCACAGGGAGATAAAGTGATTTTCTCAAGGTCACAAGGAGCCGACACCGGGAATTGAACCAGGTTCCCCTGCTTCAAACTCGGTGCCAGTCAGTGTCTTTAATGGTAATGGTAGGGTGACCAGATTTTGAAAATGAAAAACCGGGACACATTAACCGGGACACATTTTTTTTTTTACATAACAGTTTATTTATTGTAGTACACTTATACTTTACTACCATTAGTCCTTGTTACATAGTTACGTGTGTATACGCGTGTGTGTGTCGGATGACCTCACTAATCGAACAAAAAAAAAGCCATATGTGAATGATTCTGAACCCATTAACCAGTGTCAGGATGCCCCCTCTTCACAATTTCTAAAGCAGCAATCCCACCTGGGATCTTACCTGATCCGCAGTCCATCAAGGTACTATACTGGAGGGGAGGTGTTCCCTACCTGTCTTCCAATGTCTCCCGCGTGAAACTTGAGTCAGATCTGGAAGAAAACAGGGTAGGTTACTTCGGTGTAGGTATACGGCAGTTAAGATAAGACATAGAGGGTGAGGGAGACGGGGAGGATGAGGGAGATGGGGAGGGTGAGGGAGACACACCCACTGATACATACACACACCCACTCATACATACACACACCCACTGATACATACACACACCCACTGATACACACACACACACTGATACACACACACCCACTGATACACACACACACCCACGGATACACACACACCCACCCACTGATACACACACACACACACACACACACACACACTGATACACACACACACACTGATACACCCACACCCACACACACTGATACACACACACACCGACCCACGGATACACACACCCACCCACGGATACACCCACACCCACCCACTGATACACCCACACCCACTGATACACCCGCACCCACTGATACACCCGCACCTACTGATACACACACACCCACTGATACACACACACCCACTGATACACACACACCCACTGATACACACACACACCCACTGATACACACACACCCACTGATACACACCCACCCACTGATACACCCACCCACTGATACACACACCCACTGATACACACACCCACTGATACACACACCCACTGATACACACACCCACTGATACACACACCCACTGATACACACACCCACTGATACACACACCCACTGATGCACACCCACCCACTGATGCACACCCACCCACTGATGCACACACACCCACTGATGCACACACACCCACTGATACACACACACACACACACACTGATACACACACCCACCCACCCACTGATACACACACACACACCCACCCACTGATACACACACACACTGATACACACACACACACACTGATACACACACACCCACTGATACACACACACACACACACACTGATACACACACCCACCCACCCACTGATACACACACACACACACACACACACACACACACACACCCACTGATACACACCCACCCACTGATACACACCCACCCACTGATACACACCCACCCACTGATACACACACACCCACTGATACACCCACACCCACTGATACACCCACACCCACTGATACACACACACCCACCCACTGATACACACCGACTCACTGATACACACACCCACTGATACACACCCACCCACTGATACCCACCCACTGGTACACACACACACACCCACTGATACACACCCACCCACTGATACACACCCACCCACTGACACACACACACACACACACACACACACACCCACTGATACACACACACACACTGATACACACCCACCCACTGATACACACCCACCCACTGATACACACACACACCCACTGATACACACACCCACTGATACACACACCCACTGATACACACACCCACTGATACACACACCCACTGATACACACACCCACTGATACACACACCCACTGATACACACACACCCACTGATGCACACACACCCACTGATGCACCCACCCACTGATGCACACACCCACTGATGCACACACACCCACTGATGCACACACACCCACTGATGCACACACACCCACTGATACGCACACACACCCACTGATACGCACACACACCCACTGATACGCACACACACCCACTGATACGCACACACACCCACTGATACGCACACACACCCACTGATACGCACACACACCCACTGATACGCACACACACCCACTGATACGCACACACACACTGATACACACACACCCACTGATACACACACCCACCCACGGATACACACACACCCACCCACTGATACACACACACACACACACACACACACACTGATACACACACACACACACTGATACACCCACACCCACACACACTGATACACACACACACCGACCCACGGATACACACACCCACCCACGGATACACCCACACCCACCCACTGATACACCCACACCCACTGATACACCCGCACCCACTGATACACCCGCACCCACTGATACACACACACCCACTGATACACACACACCCACTGATACACACACACCCACTGATACACACACACCCACTGATACACACACACACCCACTGATACACACACACCCACTGATACACACCCACCCACTGATACACACACCCACTGATACACCCACCCACTGATACACACACCCACTGATACACACACCCACTGATACACACACCCACTGATACACACACCCACTGATGCACACCCACCCACTGATGCACACCCACCCACTGATGCACACACACCCACTGATGCACACACACCCACTGATGCACACACACCCACTGATACACACACACCCACTGATACACACACACCCACTGATACACACCCACCCACTGATACACACACCCACTGATACACCCACCCACTGATACACACACCCACTGATACACACACCCACTGATACACACACCCACTGATACACACACCCACTGATGCACACCCACCCACTGATGCACACCCACCCACTGATGCACACACACCCACTGATGCACACACACCCACTGATGCACACACACCCACTGATGCACACACACCCACTGATGCACACACACCCACTGATGCACACACACCCACTGATACACACACACACACACTGATACACACACCCACCCACCCACTGATACACACACACACACACCCACCCACTGATACACACACACCCACTGATACACACACACACACACACACACACACACTGATACACACACACACCCACTGATACACATACACCCACTGATACACACACACACACTGATACACACACCCACCCACCCACTGATACACACACACACACACACACACTGATACACACACACACACACACCCACTGATACACACCCACCCACTGATACACACCCACCCACTGATACACACACACCCACTGATACACCCACACCCACTGATACACCCACACCCACTGATACACACCCACCCACTGATACCCACCCACTGGTACACACACCCACACCCACTGATACACACCCACCCACTGATACACACCCACCCACTGACACACACACACACACACACACACACACTGATACACACACACACACTGATACACACCCACCCACTGATACACACACACACCCACTGATACACACACACACCCACTGATACACACACCCACTGATACACACACCCACTGATACACACACCCACTGATACACACACACCCACTGATGCACACACACCCACTGATGCACACACACCCACTGATGCACACACACCCACTGATGCACACACCCACTGATGCACACCCACCCACTGATGCACACACACCCACTGATACGCACACACACCCACTGATACGCACACACACCCACTGATACGCACACACACCCACTGATACGCACACACACCCACTGATACGCACACACACCCACTGATACGCACACACACCCACTGATACGCACACACACCCACTGATACGCACACACACCCACTGATACGCACACACACCCACTGATACGCACACACACCCACTGATACGCACACACACCCACTGATACGCACACACCCACTGATACGCACACACACCCACTGATACGCA